>NC_135551.1:10366878-10636878 GCF_964340395.1 Glandiceps talaboti
CAGCATAACATAGAGCCATTCGAATTCATACAGTACCTTGGTGGTGATTCAACATTGGATTAACAACTAAAATCGTCAAATGGTTTATATTGAAAGTGGAAAGAGCTTGTTGCTGCAACCATCTTGAGGTGTTTGATAGCAACTGCTTTCATTTCGTAAAGTAGAGTAGATAGTATTGCAGTCTTCTGGCGAGGAGGGGGAGGGGGTTGGAGGGTGTATATTTACACACAAAACCATACAAACCCCGTCATATACCAGATAATGCAATGATGAATACGATTAATCAATAACTGGAGCAAAATATCAAACTACTGGGGAACCAACAAGTTATCGAGTTACTGTTTTGGGCTAAGAAACTCTTGCATGTAATAGAAACAAATTGACCTGTGTCGAGGCCATGGTATCACGCATGTTATCGAGATCTACATACATCTCAAAGTATCAAGTTATAGTGTAAGCTGATAGAGATAATGATTATATATGTACCACAGCAACTTTAACTTCAATGCGTATCACCCTTCCAATAGTATATATTTCCTTAAACCCTCTTACCTTTCACCGTTCCCGACATCTTGGTAGATATGTGAATGGCAGATGTACATAGACTAGAGTTGGTATTGGTCTACGAGAGTACAACAATAAAAGTGTTTATGAATTGATAAAGATATAGTGTATACAATGGTGCGGTGCACAAACAAGTCCAGGCATATAATACAATGTACAAATACTGACGTCATGTTTTAGATATATTCAAGGACACACATGTCAATCGTATATGCACACATTGAGACTACATAGTGGGCGTGGCCAAAATGAATATTAATAAAGCCATACACACAGGGAGACTACACCCTGGCCGTCTTCAACGCCATTGAGCGATTGATTAATTGATAGATTACATTTGTCGTTCATAGATATTATTACAACTTTCGTCAATTATTACAAATGTCGCTTTTATTACATGAAAAACATGATTTTTATTACAAATATCGGCGTTATTCAAATGTCGGTAATTATTACATATGTCGCTTGTACAGTGCGTGCGTGCGTGCTTGCCTCCCTTTTTGCTTGCTTGATTCACTGAGTTACTGAGAGTGACTGACTGACTGACTGACTGACTGGCTGGCTGGCTGGCTGGCTGACTGACTGACTGACTGACTGATTAGCTTAGTGTTTGAGTTATCCATTCGGGAAAGATGCGGAACCTCTCTCTCAGAAACTATGAAAAACAAATCTTGTAAGGCAAACATGACATAACAATTTAAAGAATTGTCAATGTTACCTAAAAGTCTATGGAATCTGTTGTCTGACTCTTGTACTACAAGACAATGCTTTGGGCCTGTGCTCCGAAGGTTGCTGAGCAAAAGCCAAAGGATGATAGTATTTGGGCAATCTGATTATGGCCAGATTGTACGGCGGGAGGGGGGGGGGGGAGAGACAGAAATTCTTGTTTTTAAAAATTCTTGTTTTTGTTCCGAGTGATCGCCTCAGATGTGGGAAGGCGCGGCGGCGATCACCCGGAACAAAAACAAACGACACAAAACGATGGAAATAGAGGTAAATAAAGCATTTAGCAGCTTTCATCACATCAGATTTTAATCAGATTAACATCAACAATGACAAAGCACTCATATCTTGTTTAGCCTGTTGGATTTTCGGTAATAAAGCCTTATCTTGAGAATACCAGCTTCAACCTTCATATAATGTGGTACATATATCGACCATAACAATGTGTACATGTCCTATGAAGTTTGCAGACATGGCTTTTACTTTTATTGAGCAATGTGCATAATAAATGATTTTTCGGTAATTATGCTAAATTTCATGTAACCTTGTACTTACATCAGCCATAACAAACGTGTTTTTGTGTAGTTATTTAATTGTGACGTGTAATTTGCATAAATAATCATTTTTCCTTCCGTAAGGAAGGATATGTATTACAGGGTAAGTCTCTCTCTCTCTCTCTCTCTCTCTCTCTCTCTCTCTCTCTCTCTCTCTCTCTCTGATCTCTCTCTCTCTCTCTCTCTCTCTCTCTCTCTCTCTTTCTGTGTGTGTGTGTGTGTGTGTGTGTGTGTGTGTGTGTGTGTGTGTGTATCACAACTGGCTCAATGCAAGCGAAAATTAGGTTTTGGTAAACATCCCATGAATATTAATCAGCAATTTGCGTAATTAATGGTTTTCAGTAATTAGGCTATATCTCAAGAGTGCACTCTTCAAATTCATTATAACTTGGTACATACATTTGCGATACCAAAGCGCAACTGTCCTGAAAATATTTTCTATTTAGCTTTTAGTTTTGATGATTTATTGGCATATTTCGGTAATTATGTGGTGGCCACACAAACGGAAGTTGTTGTTTCTGGTCAGGAAACGAACTGCCTAAAGTGGTGTGAGAATGCAAATGTTTTTGTTAATTGTTCATGATTAGTTCTGCAGTTGTCTTCCCTGAAGTAGCAATTGATGTAGGGAGAGTTATGTTGTGTTTCCCTTGGATCTGCACTCTACATTGGCTGGACAATCATGAGAAAAAAGAAGACCAAGAAGGTATTTAAGTGATGCAAACTCACCAGAAAGCAATTTTTATCTTGGCCTTAATATAATTTATAAAATAGGTTTACATTGCAATGAGCGTGGAGTTCACAAACAGGTGAAATATTTATCATCATTTCAATTTCGTCAAATATGGACTTATCATTTTCAAATTTCACACACTAATGCGCAGATGAATAAAGAGAAATCGTGTCTTTTTAGATTTTCGATTAGAAGTTTTAATAGGAAGTATTATATTGACTTCGAACCGTCTCCTTTTTACCGTGTTCTTTTCCGATTTCTCTCGATAACAAACTACGTACCGCTGTTTGTTGCAAGGCTTGTACATAATCATTTATCTAGCTCTGTATCTCAGGATATAAATACACTGTCACATATTTATCAAGTGTAATAATCTATAATTTATACCCAAATGTATGTGTTCAAAATATGGAAAATAGACCAAGCCTCTCGCCTATGCTACGAAGAAAATTTCGCGACAATGTATCCGTTGAATAATGGTGACCTATACATTGACCTCTATAAAATTAGTGTACAGTGAGCTAGGGCGCGCCACTCAACATAATCTTGACAATTTTCCCATTGTGATTAAAGGAATGTGAATTAGTCTACATGAGGAGACAGACCGACTTGTAAACTCGTGATGGGACAGAAGGAAGTTCAACATACACATGCCATATCCCGGGTATGCAGAGGATCACGAAAGCCAAGTGAAGTCGAGGATGGCAAGCTGTCCTGTGCTGAGAATAGGAGGCGGGCATTTGAACAACATTTTTGACAACTAACTTTCATTGGGACTTGAAAAATCACAGATATAAAGCTAAATTTCTTGCATAAATCATGAAATTGCAAGACTATACCCTTACGGAAGGCATTTTATTATTAGGCAACATCTTTAGAATGCAAGCAACCTTTAAATTTAAAATAATTTAGTAAATGCATTGAAGGTTATATCCTGATGTGTCCCCTTAAAGCTTGTTGATGTAGCTTATAATCGTAATGGTTAATTTGTAATTTTCCAATTAAGGGGTACATCACGTCTTATAATACCTTTAGCTCAGAATTTTACATTCCAACAATTAAATGTGTGTAGGCAACACAAATCTATGGTTTGGCCCTTATATGGGAGGCATTCAGTTTAAAGCTAGTTTCTAAATACATTTTAACTCTTCTTGTTGGTTGTACATGTATAGACAAGCTTGACTAGAACTACCTTATTAATTGTTAATGAGTTTCTGTTACTGAGCGCCCTCAAGCGGCGATCCTTAGAGGATATCGGCAACGACCTGGAAAGACTTTCATGGGTCGCCAACATCCTCTACGGGCTTGACGGCTGTCGGTAATCATAACACCTTGCATGAAAAAAAAAATTATACCATTTTTTAATAACATATTGATTGATATGGATTTAACTCAGTCTAGAAATGAACTCTAGTAGAAATACTTTCTGTACTTACGATTATACATCTTATTATTTCACCTGAAATCAAAAACGTGTGTCGATTGTCACGCTTCTAAGAGATTGTAATATGATCAGATTGCATTTGGTGAAATTTGGGCCTAAACGTCAGAAAGAAATGGAAAATGCACAAATACAACGAGTAAACACATACCAGGCAAAATTGAAAGTCAGGACTATTTTGTAAATATCTATTTCAAGATAGTATACTGAAAACTCGGCGTGTAAAAACATACCAGGCAAAATTGAAAAAGTCCGGGCGTATTTGTTAAATGTCTATTTCAAGAGATAAAAAGTACAAAAAAACGTCCGTGCGTTGTCCATGACGACATATGGTTTACAATTCAAGTATAATATTGCAAGCTAGGGGTCAACATAATATGTACAATTCTAGTATGTGAAATATCTTCCGTATATTTATGATAATTGACAACTTTTTTAATAGTTTTCTAAAGTTCAGAAAATATTATGGTAATCTGTATCTTAGTTATGTGGTATTTCGTATTCGTCATTTCTTGTAAACAAATTCACCATCATTCGTATTCGAAAATATTGGCTGTATCACTCACACCTACGAATACATATGTTAAATGATGTCCCTTTTGGAGTCGATTTGACAAGAGGCTTATTTATTCATTTTGACTTATTACCGACGGTCTTGCATTTTAATCATGACTCTACATCAAATGTGCAATATATTCATCATTACGTCATCAATTGGTTCTTGTTTTAAGTCATTCCGTAAAACATCCTCTAACATTTGATCCATCCTAACCTTCAAAAGTATTGGAAACAAACAAACAAACAAACAAACAAACAAACAAACAAACAAACAAACAAATGGCCAGCATGCATGTATATATACAGTACATGCCTACCTACCTACCAACCTACCAGCCATCCTCCATCCATCCATCCAGCCAGCCAGCCACACACACACATACATACATGTACATACACACACATACACACATACATACATACATGCATACACATACATACATACATACATACATACATACATACATACATACATACATACATACATGCATGCATGCATGCATGCATGCATGCATACATACATACATACATACATACATACATACATACATACATACATACATACATACATACATGTACATACATACATACATACATACATACATACTGGCCGATTGACCGAACAACCAACTGATGACTGGCAGACTGCGTTGTTTGCGTTATCAGTATGGGATAGTTCAGAACCCCACTCACAAACTATTAAAGTTCAATCCTGTGGGGTAAACTTGATAGTGAATCGATGCTACTAAGGCTAGCTCTCCCTGCATTAAACTTGATACAGAAATATACAGGACTCCCTAGTCTGTTTAAATAATGTGTTTCCAAATAAACAGTCATTCCACATTGAAAAGGAATTATTCTAAGTTCAATTAAGAAATCTGCAGATTCACTTCATTACTAACATTATAATTGTACTTGATTGGAGACTATTGGTTGTACTATTTAATTTTCATGTTATTTCGAAATGATCTTTTTTAACCATGATCCATTTCTCTTGTTTTGGTTGTCATTGTCTCTAGAAATTAAATAAAATCTAACAGAAATATTTGTTGTCATTGTCATCTTTAACCTCAATTCAAAATTGTGTGTCCTTGTTATGATTGTCGGAGGTTATATGATAAAATCAGATTGTATTTGATGACATTTCATCTTAACTGTTATCAAGAACTAGCTGAAAACCACAAAAGTCTGGCGTGCGAAAACCGTGACGTACCAGGCAAAATCGAAGGTCATGTTTGAGTTGTGGCATATATATTTTTAAAATTTCAGTGTGTTGCTGACGGTACCCACATAATAACAATTCTGTCGTGTTAAATACCTTAAATTAAAAAGCGATACAATTTTTATAGTATTTACTTCCGCTGTAAAATTTACAGTCCAAAATATCCTGTCACTGTGTTTCATATTCGCCATCTTTGTCGTGTTCTCTGCACTTGCATATAACACAGCATATAGAACTCCCTAGTTTGAGTAGTTTATAAAATTGTTAAGTAATATACTTCACCCATCCAGAGGTCATCATTCCAAATTTAACCAATTCTAATTAAGCAATCAACAAATCGACTTCATTATTTAGAATATAACCATACTAGTTTCGACATTATTGGCTGTACTAATACATGTTAACGCTATTTCTAAATAATCTTATTATCATAATTATATTTTGTCTAGTTTCTTTTGTGATTGAATCTAGAAATGAACAAAAGAATGTGTGGTTCTGATAACGCCCAATTTCAAAACAGGGTAGGTAGGGAATTTTTTTTTGTCGTCGTTGTCGTCGTCGTATATTATCTTGCTAGACAAACAAACACCGAACAAACAAATCATCATATCGTTGTACTTCCAGGTGTACTTTAACTGGGTTGGTTGACTGACCTCCTACATGTATCTGACCTTCGTGATTTATTTTTAATTTTTTACTTTCCACGTCATCACAATTTAGCCTATATATTTCGTTATCTGGGACAACAGGAATACAGTTGCAACAACGAGGAGCAGCGAAAGACAAGATGCGTGTGTTGTTTGCAGTTTGTTTCGTGGCAATCGCCTTCAAGGTAAGTTGTATATGAAACTAGTTGGAAACACGACGTTCTCTAACACACTTGTCAATATTCAAAATGTACAGTGATGTTTTGAAGTTTACAGTGACACAATATGAAATTACATAAATAGTAACTAATATCAGTCGATTAAGACAATAGAGTGTAGGGTCCACTTGTCAACTCAAATGGCAAACAACATTTTACAACTGCATTAACCCTTTCATGACTAGAGACGAGTTTTAAGTGATATGGGGACCCAATTTATATGAATATTTTCATAATTACAATAATATTACTCTATTAGGAAGTAACATTTCTTTAATTCCAGTCTAAAATGAAGTTGATATATGCCAAAAACTTACATAAAACAAGAATTTTGTCCAAACAATTTTGGCGGGAATGTTTTCAGTATTGAAGGGGTTAAACGAGTTTTTCTGTCAACGATTTTGACGACAGACGCATTAAGAGGAGCGACCAATTAAAAAATCGTTCCAAAAATGTTGTTTTTACCGCGTGCAATATTTTTGTTTAAATGTTTTAGGGTCTGCGGTTTAAACAAGGGTCGGTTGTGTTATCGGAAACCCACGATTCTTTTTATTTTGCCGTGTAGTTTTTTATTCTTCGGATTCGATTATCATTTGACTGTATAAAAACACAATTTGAAGAGTTTACATAACTTCTTTTCAAGCCTCATTGTCTTGTGAGGGAAGACGTTTACCATTTACATATTATTATATTAAGTATAAATGTTGGATCAGTCAATTTTCACCAAAAGGACATTGCATTTTATTCCAATGCCAGTGATCAAAGAATGTCGAGTGAGGAGACCGAATAGTTCAATTAATTTTCGGATTGTGATTTGGTAAATGGACACTACACACAAGTATTGACAGATTGATAAAAAAAATTCAACTGGTTGTTTTACTGAGGTATAAACTGATGCCCAGATCAAAGTACAATTTGTATTTGTGATACATAGTATGAATAATACCAAGTCATATCACAGTCTTAACTCATTAAACGGGATGTATTTCACATGTATTGTAAGCTTTTATTGTCTGTTTGTTAGAATTGTATGTAAATAAGAGATAAAAAACGGATGTAAATGTTGAACATGGTCTAAGCGTGATGAAATGTACATGTTACATAATTATAGAAAAATCACACATATTTGAAATAATTTTATACCTGCCCACTATCAATGAATTCCATTGTAATTTTTTTCATCAACAGGCTACCGTCTGTGACGCAGGAGGTAGGAGTCATTACATTCTTTGAATTGCTATAACATTTATCATTTTAAATGCTGTAATGGTATTTAACTAATTTCATAGAATGACTGGTGTTTATATGCATGGGTGTTTTATTAACTTTATCGGAATTCAACCCATGATCATCTTTCGGTTCCGCCATTAGTAATTGACTGCAGCAGACTCTATCATTTTTTATCAAATACAATTCACGGATCGTTGGCTGTTAAAATAAATGGTTGCTTGCATGTGATATTAATTTGAATTTTCCAGTGTTATTCATAAAAATAAATAAATAAGCTACAATTATTTCTTAGTTTACAGAATCAGTTCGTATCGGTGTCAGCAATTGTTTGATATAGTTTTCATTTGATATTTGATTTTTAAAGTAATGTTTATTGCTATTTCAGCCTATGGTTCCATTAAATGTAATTATTATAATTTATACCATTTTTATTGTCATTTTAGCAACATATCTGCATGTTTTAGCATTGTTAAGAGCACTCAGACATACTGTAATACGCTTTGAAGAAATTAAATTATCATATTTATTTGAACTATGTGACATACAGACAGACAAGAATTGTCACGTTTACTGGGAATCGATTCATTCGCTCTGTACCTTACACCTCCAAAGTTCCAGACATATAGATGGAAATATTCATGAAAATACATGTGCAATGATTGTGACGTTTTAGCAATATTCTATATCAACTTTGAATGTAAATTCAATACTCACACTATCCTACTTTCTTATATATTTCCGTAGCTATATTTGGGGTTGGAACTGATAACCAAATTTGGAGACGAAATGAATTAGAAGGCACTTGGGAAGGTCCTATTCCCGGTACTTGCTGTGTGACGGCTATGACAGTGCTTCGAGATGGAACCATTGTTGGTGTAGGTATGAACAGTAATCTCTGGACCAAGACTGACATCAACGCCCCATGGCAAGGACCAGTTGCTGGCAGTTGCTGTGTAAAAGATGTCACTGAACTCCCAGATGGCACACTTGTTGGTATTGGCATGAACAATAACTTGTGGACACGTCCTGGCGTCTATGGTTATTGGAGTGGTCCAGTGGCAAACAGCTGTTGTGTGAAGTCTATATCTGTGTTACAAAGTGGGGAGATACTTGGTGTTGGAATGAATGGTAAAATATGGAAACGTCCTGGTGTGGAAGGTACTTGGACCAAGGTTGATGATAATGGTATCGTCTCTGATATCAGTGTTGGTCCAGGTGGTAACGTCATTGGTATTGGTACTACATGTGGCCTGTGGGAGAGAAACACTTATATGTCAACCTGGGAGGGTGAAATAGCCAATAGCAGATGTGTGAAATCTGTCTCCTTTATTCAAAAGAGACGTAAGTAAATGCAGAATTAGACATGAATAAGACAGATCGTAGAGTGTAAACAAAACTAAAAACATAAGTCTAAGCATCTGTGAGGTGTATAAGTCAAAATCCGGCATTGCGAAGAATCTATGGTAGTTTCATCAGTGAATAATAATATCAATCCGATTAAAATTTGTTGAAAGACTATGGTTTGATTCCTTTTTTTGCCTCTATATCAAACGTATATTGTCGGTTATTTTCCGGTTATGTTGTGTTCCAACAGTGACCCCCTCTTTCTACAGATAACACAAAAACGTTTTACTCTCTCTTTCTGCATACAATCGTTCTGCATAAGATGGTATTTTCAAACTTTTTCAAAAGTTGACAACATCCGAGTTGTTATCCAGTCTATATATGTACACGTTTGTGATGATTTTCTACTAATTCATCAGGTGTTCATGTTTGCGAGTAAGGTTTAGTGGTACACAGTAGTAGACCGCCATTGTTAACGAAACAAAAAATGTAAATGGTACGCATTAGAAATAAAGATTACGCCATTAGTACAGGTCGTGTCTGCAGTGTCTCAGTTTTGTCAGTTTGGATATGGAATGGTCTTGGTTTTTTTTGTAAAAACAAAAATTGTGTTCCATCAATGAAACGCTTGCAAGTGTATGTAACCTCAACTGTGCTGTGACAATCTGATTACTAGAATTACTTTGAAAATCAGTTATGAATATCGATTGTAAATTTAACACTTTGAATTAATTAAACTATTTTTCTATCATTTTGTTAAAGCTATATTTGGAGTTGGAACTGATAACAAAATTTGGAGACGAAATGAATTAGAAGGCACTTGGGAAGGTCCTATTCCCGGTACTTGCTGTGTGACGTCTATGACAGTGCTTCGAGATGGAACCATTGTAGGTGTAGGTATGAACAGCAATCTCTGGACCAAGACTAACATCGAAGCTCCATGGCAAGGACCAGTTGCTGGCAGTTGCTGTGTAAAAGATGTCACTGAACTGCCAGATGGCACACTTGTTGGTATTGGCATGAACAATAACTTGTGGACACGTCCTGGCGTCTATGGTTCTTGGAGTGGTCCAGTGGCAAACAGCTGTTGCGTGAAGTCTATATCTGTGTTACAAAGTGGGGAGATACTTGGTGTTGGAATGAATGGTAAAATATGGAAACGTCCTGGTGTGGAAGGTACTTGGACCAGGGTTGATAATCATGGTATCGTTTCTGATATCAGTGTTGGTGCAGGTGGCAATGTCATTGGTATTGGTACTACATGTGGCTTGTGGGAGAGAAACACTTATACCTCAGCCTGGCAGGGTGAAATAGCCAATAGCAGATGTGTGAAATCTGTTTCCTTTGGTTAAAATGTAAGTGAAATATCCCCCGATACCTTAAATTGAGCATTTGATTATACAAACAAGCTTGGCCTTAATAAACTTTAAGATTCTCGTTTTTTGTAATAATTGAACAATTACTTTCAATTCTCATACAGAAATGGTCCTGAACAGACGAAAAGATGGCAACAGAAACCACGTGATTCATCAAGCCATAATAAATTGTGATTGATGTTTAATTTATTTTGTTGTGGTTTGTATTCCGGTTAGTCCTTTATCTCAAACGATAGTCAGATATGTTAAGTTTTCTACAAAGTATATTGCAGATAACATCAATGAGTCTGATGGACGACTATAGGATTTGAACTGATACTTAAAATGGAGGTTTACAACATGAAAGTCTAGAAAAAGTTATATCAGTGACATGTTATTTGATAGATGATATGGATCAAATTTATGAAACCCTATTCGTTCATAAAGTTCAGACCAAAGTTTGAGCATTCTCTTAAACTCTCTTCGAGGGTCTTTGGTATACACAATTATATACTTGTATCAGCAATAAATATTATCGTAAGCAGAAACTTGTCCTCTTTTATTTTCGAAATGTGTCCTAACAGTAATACAATTGGTATTACAAGGTTTGTCAAATTATCTGGTAATTTTAAGGTAAATACTGTTGGCTCTATATCGTCATGGGTTCCCCCAATAGACTAGTATGTCTTTGAATGTTCTCAATCATCCAGGTATGAAGTTAATAACGAAGTAGTTATAATCTATCCTACTGGACTTGCTGTTCTTTGTGGTTTAACAATTCCACTCCGTCAAGTGTCAGCAACTGTCTGTCATTAGAAAATCAGTCGGCCTGAAGAAAGCATCCAGGATAGGACGTGAAACTGTTGCCATCCAAAACAAACATGGCGGAAGCACGCTTTGTGACGAATTCACGGACTTATAGGGCTGTAAAATAGGTGGAAAGATTTTCAGTTTTCAATGGTCAGGAAAACCGTGGCGTAACTTTCGGGTTTTTGAGTTTCTTACATCCGCATATTAAAAAAGAAAGTACATAAGCATATAACTATACTTCTTTCATCCTGGTAGGCAAATAACCTTTGACAAGAGGTCCCAATGTTTCCAAGATTTATGACAAACGTATTTGTGACACATCATACAGAAATGTCACCATCACACCATACATGCACTAATGAGACTACACAATGGGCGTGGCCAATACGAGTGTCAATCACACCATACATACACTGATGAGACTACACAGTGGGCGTGGCCAACACGAGTGTCAATCACATCATACATACACCGATGAGACTACACAGTGGGTGTGGCCCACAAAGGACACTTTGCGGCCAATTCGCGGACTTCTCCAAATAAGGCTGTAAAATAGGTGGAAGAGTTTTCAGTTTTCAAGGTTCAGGAAAACCGTGGCGTCGACGTCATTTCGGGTTATTGAGTTGCTTACATCCGCACATTAAAAAGGAAAGTACTGAAAAACCGCGGCGTAATTTCGGATATTTGAGTTTCTTACGTCCGCATTAAAAAGGAGAGTACATGAGCATACGACATTTCTGAGATCTGGTATAAATACGAAGTCATCCATACAAGTATCACAGTAATACACCCACCGTATCTAATCTCATTCTGATAATCGCTCCAGTAATAGTTCTTTCACCCTGGTAGGCAAATAATAATAATAATAATAATAATAATAATAATAATAATAATAATAATAATAATAATAAGATGATTTGTAATGCGCCTCATCTCCGAAGAGCTCGAAGCGCAGAGGAAGAGTGGATACAGAAATAGTTAATGGAAATGTGAATTCAAGGTAATGTGTATTAAATAAAATGAGAAAGAAAAACAGTTATATTAGCAGTTGAAGAGGTGTTTCGAGAGAATGTCTGAAGGTTGACAAAGATTTGGAACGGCGGAGATCAAAAGGGAGGTGGTTCCATGAAGTAGGGCCAATGTAAGAGAAGGATCTTTCACCAAATGTTTTGGTTGACACCCTTGGAACACAGAGAAGACGAGAATCAGAAGACGAGCGAAGTGGTCTTCGAGGAATGTATTGATGTAGAAGATCCGTGAGATATTGTGGGCCAATACCTACAACTGACTTGAAACAAATGGATGAAATTTTGTATTGAATACGTGAAGTGATAGGCAGCCAATGAAGTTTTCTAAGAAGAGGTTGTACATGATCGAACTTTTTAGCTTTGAAGACAAGCCGAGCTGCAGCATTTTGTGCATGCTGTAGTCTGTCAGTGAGGTGTTTAGGACAACCAGAGAGAAGAGCATTACAATAGTCTAAGCGAGACAGGATGAGTGTGGCGACAAGTGTTTGAGTGGCACTAGAAGTGAGAAAGTGACGAATATAGCTGATTTGAAGTTGAATGTAGGCGGCCTTGCATGTGCGTTGCACATGCTCGGCCATATTGAGATTGCAATCAAGTGTGACTCCAAGATTTTTTACACTTGGACTGAAAAGTATGTCTGAGTTTCCGACATGCATGGAAGGGGGAAGAGCAAGTTTAGTGGAAAGTCTAGGAGATGAGATTAGTATGACTTCTGTCTTACAGTCATTTAATTGAAGCTTATTTGCAGTCATCCACATTTTGACGTCAGTAATGCAGTTTTGCATATCTTCAATAGTTTGGTTTATGTTATTTGGATTAGTGTCTTTATAAAGTTGGTTACCATCAGCAAAAGCATGACGATGAATTAAGTGCTTCTTGACAAGATTGAAAAGATGCTCGGTGTAAAGAACGAATAAGACAGGACCAAGGACTGAGGCTTGGGGAACACCAAAGGAGAGGGGTGATGCATTTGACTGGAAACCATCTATCGTGACTATTTGAGTTCTTTCAGAAAGATAAGAGTTAAACCAGGATAGGGCAGATTCTGTGATACCAAAAGTGTGTCGTTTAAAAGTCGTTTAAGGAGAATATTATGATCAATGGTGTCAAATGCAGCCGACAGGTCTAAGAGAGTAAGAAGAGTGATTTTACCGTTGTCAATGGCAGTTAAAAGATCGTTTATGATTTTGAGAAGGGCAGTTTCAGTGCTGTGGTAAGGCCTGTAAGCAGATTGGAGAGAATTAAGGAGATTATTAGAAAGAAGGTGCTCATTTAACTGTAAGAGAACTATTCGTTCAATTACTTGAGAGAAATGGAAGGTTAGAAACAGGGCGATAGTTTTTCAAATCGTTATGATGAAGAGATGGTTTCTTCAACAATGGTTTTACAAGAGCAGTTTTGAAGATAGATGGAAATGTACCTTTTACAAGAGGTCCCAATGTTTCCAGATTTATGACAAACGTATTTGTGACACATCATAGAGAAATGTCACCATCTTCCAGTACAAGTAAATAAGAAAGGATCATATACAGAATTCTTTATTCCAAAAACTTAGTATCTTGAATAACAAGCACCATAGATACCGGAATGTCTGTGATTAATTCTGAAACATCAGAGCTGACGTCACCCAATATATCTACCTTTCTAATTTGATTCAATAGAAATGAACCCCAAGTTCAAAGCAGTTCTGATTTTGTTGTGATACCAAACAACGCCTCGTGCACACATCAAGACTACGTACTAGGCTAGGCGTGGCGAACAAGAATTTCAATCAAATCATACACGTACTGGGATTGTATATTGGGTATAGCTATTTTTAAACACGAATGTCAATATGTCCATACACATACTGAGACTATACACTGGGCGTAGCCAACACGTGTCAATCACACCAGACTGAGATACATACTTCGCTTGGCCAACACGAGTGTCAATCACACCATGTACACACTGAGACTACTTAGTGGGCGTGACCAACACGAGTATCAATCACACCATACATACACCGAGTATATACTGGGCGTGGCCAACACGAGTGTCAATCACACCATGTACACACTGAGACTACTTAGTGGGCGTGGCAAACACGAGTATCAATCACACCATACATACACTGAGTATATACTGGGCGTGGCCAACACAAGTGTCAATCACGCCATACAAGGGGCTATATACTGGGCCTGGCCAATACATATGTCAAACACACCATACACACACTGAGACTACATAGTGGGCGTGCCCAACACGAGTGTCAATCAAACTATACATACACTGAGACCACATAGTGGGCGTGCCCAATACAACTATACGACTACGTAGTTTACATGTAACCACAATTCCTCTACATTATAGTTAAACAAAACTTTCCTCTACATTATAAACAAAATGCGAATATTTTCAAAATTGAGTGATGAAATTAAAACCAAAGCAATCTTCCAAACGGCATTTCGTTCAAGCTAGACGTTACCTTGCGTAACATTTCTTCATCAAACACTCGTAATGTGAGGTTCTTAAACATGTAACTGGTGGCGCCTGGACCCTATATTGCATATGACTGACTGTATGTTTGGAGGTGGAGAACTTGTGATGACTCACTAGCAAGTAATCACCAAAATATAAACATTCCCTATATCTGGGGTTTTCACATGCAAATGCCGCATATTTGAATAATCCTGAATGATACACAATCTAAGCAGCTGTTTGCAGGGGAATTTGTCTCATTTGGAGAGGTTTTTTTCATTCTATGAAACAAACAGACTGATTTTCAACTAATTTGTGTATCAAGTTACCATCCTACGACATTCACAAACAATTTGTACATGATACATGACCTGTGTGTTTCTCGAAGCACAGAGAAAATGCTGAAAACAAGACCCAGAAGCTAGTGCTCTGTACAGCAATTTGAATTTCCCGCATTTGCATAGATTAGCCATAATCCTCTTTATATAGGGCAGTTGTGCGGATTATCTTCATCGGGAAAGCAAATATTGGCTTTGCCATCATTGTTTTGATGACGTCACATTACAGGCACTGATGAAATGATTTAGCCTGCAACTACAGGACGCTTTTTCGTTGACAAAATGAGTGTAAATTTGGCAGTAAACAATATCATAAAAAATGAATACGTGATAAAACTTTTACCTTTGGGTCAGTTAACGATTGGAAAGACGGATACAATCAGGTAAAATCGCCACGGGTATCTAACACTAAGTGATAACACTCCAACAACGTGATGAAGGTGTGTTATCGCGCGAAGCAAAATCATACTCCAGATGGTTGTGGCCGCCCTCTATGATACAAATAAAATTACACTTGTTTGTTTGTTTGTTTGGTCACCAGGTTTTCAGTCGTCTCAACATCATATCATCGTGGGTTGGGTTCTTATATTTGATAATGTAATATATGTGATCAATCGGTAATCTCGTTAAATGACTTGATCTGTACTCGAGTTGTGACATTTACTGGGGTTATTTAGGTACATAGTACATATAAACAAACTGTCATCTGACCTTATAATACAGACACATCGTTTGACCTCAATTATTGGTTTTATGACCTTTCTTAAACAGTTATGAAAAGTCCAGCCAGTAGTTCACTATTCGTCAAATTGCAACAGAGCATCTACGTGCAGTAATATTAATTATGTTATAAATATTGCATCATTGACAAAGACGACTATCCTATAGAGTCACGGCTATGTTTATATACATACACAGGGAAAAAGGAAATATGTATAACATAGAGCCACTCATACAGTACCTTGTTGGTGGTGGGTTTTTTTGCAGTTGCAGTCTTTGATTAACAACCACATTTGTCAAATGCTGTAAACAGTATTGCATGCTATGCCATGACGCCTGTTTGCGGGGAGTGGGGCGTAGCAAAACCTAAATAAACTCCATCCTTCTGGTTGTATGTGTATTGATACGTCGGAAAACCGCAGACAGTACAGGCCGTGCTTGTATATGATCAACGTAGGATGAAACTTATTCAAACTGGATAGATGATTTAAAAGCAAGTTTTTGCTATACTATATATATAGTTTAATCCAGTATGTTACTGTTCGTGGAAAGATGTGCATATATCACATCAATTTAATATTGAACACTGTTAAGGTTACAAACATATAATTATGCCTACTAAGACTAAACTGTGTATGTTATGGAGAAACCAAAGTTTGTATGTAGGCTACAACAATGTTCGACCAACCGTATCTCTTAGTCTGTCTCAAGCTGTGCTGAAACTACCTACTAACAGCGAGTTTCTCTATAGTCTAGCTGCTAGACCCCAGGCTTTCTTCTCTACACTCTGTTTCTGAACGGTGTTTACTTATTTTCTTTGTTTCCATTTTATTTCACTGTATATACCAGCTTTGCATGATCAATTTACAGCAAATGCTTCAGTCTTTTCCTTATCTTCAAGTTATTGATAATTACCAATCTCATCACTAGAGTTGATATTAACATGATCAGCATTGTTAAAATACTATATAATAATAAGCTTAAGGCCTAAAGAAAAAAAAACCTGTTTGGTTCCGGATACCCCACCTAGTTTTTCACTGACGACCCTACACTTATGTTCACGTATTCGAGAAAAAATAAATGAAATCGCGAAAATTGTGAAGTCTCGCGAGAAATATAGTGAATGTGGAAACTGACGTCAACTTTAAAAAAAAAGAGAATACAAAACTGTTCTTCCAATCTGTAATGGCTGTAGATCTGATGGGGGAAAAACCAATAACACAGAGACCATTTGGAAAACAACAACAGAAAAGTAACTACCCGGACTAGACACTACACATAATTGAATAAAAAAATCTACCTACCCCACCTATTCTAAAATTGACCGCAATTGAAACCACACAATATTTTTTTAAGCCTAAGCAATCAATACACTTGGGTGATTCTGTTCTCTCTTGAAATGTAATAAGAAGTATACTAATTCAACAAGTTGACTGTATATGTAATACGATCCATTTACACTATGAAAGGATGGTCTTTAGATTATCAATATTCTATCTGTGTTGATGACTTTTCATTTTACCTGTCGCGAATAGGGTGAAAGTTTTTTTTTTATGAAATGTTGCTATCATTATTATAATGGTATTATGAATAATAGAAATCGTTGATCAATAATGTACAGGTTCTTGTAGATTACTCAGCTTATATTTACATTTATATGAGAACAGATCTAGATACATGTATTCAGTGTTACATGGTTCTACTCAAAAGATTGTTATTGTATACATTACTTGGTTATATCACAGTCTGTGTTCATGTGGTAGAGCATGGAGGTAGGAACACCTAGTACCTTCCTTCCTACCTCCATGAGTAGAGGGACTGCGGTCCTAGCGTAGTTATTCCAGACAACCAACTGTGTTTTCCTGAGTATTCTGCATACGAATAGTGTTCATATCAAAGTATCAAATTGCGGTCAAATGAACAACGAATCAAACCCCACTAAGGTAAGAAACTTGTCACAACTTGTCCCTTTTTTGTATTAAATTGCTGTTGGAAGTTGGTGGAGAGACCATGGAAAGAACAATGCTATACAGTTCACACTATCCACGACAGCTTACCGACATTGTAAAGCATGTGTAAATGTAATTACGAACCATTGACCAAGGGAGAGATCTCCAGGGGCTGCGTACAAACTCTCAACAGGTGCCAAGGATATGTTAACAAGACAAAGTGAACTCTTAGCCATATCTGTCTGGACAGACTCTCTATCTTATTTTTCTCCCAATGCAAAAATTGTTAAATTTACTTTTTCTTAGTTATGCAATAAAAATCAATAAAAAAAATCAAAAGTCACAGCATATTTGTGAAAAGCGTTAAGTTTATTACGGACAAACCCCTGGGGGGTTATGCTAGTCTCCCCGAGAAATGTACCATGTACTAGATATAATTATCTGGTTTCCATTTTTTTTGGTGCACAGTCCCCTCGATCACAGAGGGACATTGTTTGTTGTAAAGTTGTCCCTATAAATCTAAACTTGGTGGCTATAAAATGGAAAGAAAAAATAGTAAAATCGTGGAAATGTAGTACCACTAATGCATCCATGATAGATGAAACAAGGTTGACTTCATACCCGGAAGAACACATGGTACACTCTTCGATCACGACCTGAACATTCGCTGACAGTAGTGTCTTCCTTTATGATGCTGATTTACCGCTCATCACTTCCACTATTATGTAAGACTCTTATTGTACTTTTTTCTTACAAAACACGAGTTCGGCTGCATACACGAGGACACTGTCAGCATTGAGAACCTCGACATTTTTTGAAGACCGCGCTATTACTTAGGAGGGGGCGTCAACGAAAGAAAATAACAGGGTGGTGGTGGTGGGGGGGGGGGTTTAGGTATAAACTCGCTTCACCACGTTATGGGAACGTAAGGGATGGAAATCGAAAAATATACTATGCTTAATAATGGCTAAGTAAGAAATGTTTGCATTAAAAAAAACGCGAACTGTGTGGTGTGCTTTGCATACTTTTCATCTCGAATGCGTTTTATTTATACATTTTAGGCCATGTTTGTATGGACTTTGAGAAATATCTTTGCTCGGAATGATAATAATATGTTGAAAATATTGCCTAGAACTATGCAAGGCAAGAACATGTGATATTCTAGATTCTAGTTATTACATGATACATGTACCTTCGACGCCTTTGTTAGTTCAAATCATTACGCATAATATAATAGTGTTCTCGAAATGTAAAAAAAAAATTGTAGGTATTTGCATTTTCAGTGTACAAACGTTCTTCCCTTCTTATACCTCCATGATTAGAGTGCGACGTCTGTGATTTGTAGCATCAAAATACCTAACCCTATATCTTGAAATACAAGATCTCTTTCATCACTTATTACGAGTGAAGTTAAAACGTTTTAACTATTGGTTAAAGTTTGCATTTTATAGACACATGTACAAAGGTATTGAACTAAGAGACGAGACGACCTACACTAATAATACATCTGGCAATGTGCCCCTCCATTATCGAAATGTTGTCACCCCCATTTCAAAATCGAATCGACTGATTACATAATAGGTGACATGGACAGATGAATAAAGTGTAAACTCGGTCACGAAACCTGCACATGCACTGTTGTACTCGGCGTACATACTTCGTTTACTCGTTGTTGAAGACATCATTTATTGCTGACCATGGCGAACAACAGCAGCGAAACCCAGGTTGACGTGGTGGCACTGGCAAATTCCGTTGCCGTGTTACAAAGTAACAATGACCACTTTTTCCTTCTTGTGATGGGTTGTTTAGTTTTCTGTAAGTATCAAATAGTTTTTTGAGTCTATAAACTTTGTACCTTTGGTGTCATTGTCTTTACTTTCTCTATGACACTGCAATCACAGCTCAAAACTTGGTGTGTATGTTTTAGATTAACACTATCAACAATAATTTGAAAAGTTATTTCTGCGGATGAATCAACTGGGAAATATGTAAAAGATATGACCTGGGAAGCCGACTGCACAGGTATTACACTAATAGACACAGGCGGTGGGAGTGGGGGGTTAATATAGATTCTCAAAATTAATGTTGGCATGTGGTTATAAATAACGCATAAATGATTTTCAAGATGCATCGAAACGTTGGAGACATTTCCCCAAATCTAGCACACTGTCATCATGGTACATCTATATGTATTCGGAGTTGGCATTCGTTTGCAAGATACCATATAGCTCAGACCACTAACACAGTGATCCGAGATACTAGTAACCATAGACCATACTTTCGAGTAGCAAATAAGATGTAAATGAACACGGAAGTATTTGTCACTTTGGATGTGATGTACATGGGCGGGAAAATATCCAAAAATGCGGAATATAATGTAGCATGCCTGAAATAAATTAGACCTGGAAGTGAAAGCAATGCATCGGAATTCTGGTGATGGTATCACGACTGTATGGGTGGGGTTACATTTTGTTTTCTATGACTATGGAGGTAATTTTCTTAACCCAATGCTATGACTACTCTATCACACAATAGGGGTTCCATTGTCTTGAACTCACAAACTATGCATGCATAACAATGTCGGTATAAATCATTGAACTTATAAATCATTGTAGGATCTAGACACGTACCAAATGAGTCAACACTTTCAAGCGTTGTTACTATGGTAATCCATGGTAGTATACTTTCATGGGTGATCCAAGTGATAAAGGGATGTCACTCCTCCTTACATCACTCCCAACTACGAGTTAGAGAGTACGTCAGTCATTACACCGTCTTTAGACATTGGAAGTGCCTTCCACGTGTGCGAAGAATGTCCTCTAATCGGATTTCACGGTTCAAGACCCACTTTCACTAAAACCCAGACCACATTCTTTTAGTGGTCTCAGCATTAAACGATAGGATCTATTATTGGACTAGATAGTCTAGATTTGACTCTAGACTGTTATATACTGTGATTCAATATGAAATTTATAAAAGCGATTCTTCCTTGAACGTGTTATCTATATTTATTGATACAAATTGAGACTTTAACACTCTGTTAGAGGGTTGACAGAAAATTTGGTAACCAAAGTAGTTGGATGTATCATGGATTTAGATCCATGGATGAATGTAGTAGGTGTCCGTTCTGTCGAAGTGAGGTTAATGTATCTACGAGAGTTTGTAAGAACTCATCAAATATTGGTATACATGCATTATACTAGTAAATTACTACTGATATATACCCACTGACATATATTGACAAACAATTCGTTAAACATACCATACTGTATGTACATTTTGTATAAATTTGAATCATATGTTTATCATTTCAGTTATGCAATGTGGATTTGCTTTCCTCGAAGCTGGGTCAGTACGAAGTAAGAACACGACAAATATTCTGATCAAGAATCTTCTCGATGTCAGTAAGTACAGCAACGGTTACGTCATTATTACGTCATGCATAATTAATATATATTGGATTATTCATGAATGCACATAAGAGTGACTAATACGTTCATGGATTCTGAATTTTGAAGTACCATACCTTCTGAGAAAACAAGATGGCGGAGGAGGGTTCCGACATTTCCGCCAGGATATAACGCACATATACATGTAATAAAAAAGTACTCTAAGGTTGTTTGTTACACCTTCACCTATATGTATGAATGTACTGTAGATATGTATGTATGTATGTATGTATGTATGTATGTGTGTATGTATATGTGTGTGTGTGTATGTATGTATGTATGTATGTATGTATGTATGTATGTATGTGTGTATATATGTGAGTGTGTCCCGGGGAGTGTATGTATGTGTGTATATGTGTGTGTATGTGTGTGTGTATATATATATATGTGTGTATGTATGTACACGTTTGTGTCGCATTTGTGCCGGGAATGGTGTGCGTTTAAGTCCCATGGCGTTATTTTCTGTCAATCTAAAGTATTGGGTCAAAAAAGACTTCATTCACACGGTTAGACTCGTTGGCGTGTCGTCGCGTCAATTGTTCCTGTCCATACAATAGGTAATTGATGTACACACGTAATTCTTCAGATTATGGCCAAGTTACCTACAAGGCATAACACTACAAAACTCACTTCAAAGAACAACGAAAGTCAAAAGATTCAATGGAATGAAATTATTCCAGTTTGGGGTCTGTTTAATTAGAGCCCCTGTACTGCTTCAATACAGTGTAAATTGCATTAGACGTGAACAAATAATTCATCTTCAATGCCTCAACTTATAATTACTGTAGTTTACTTCTTTTCAAGGTGATTGGTTGACAACAGGTCACGTGTTTTCTGGTTGCAACAAAACATAATAGTAAATCCTGTAAAGAAACTTTGCACACCGTTAGATTTCTAAACGAGGTTTCGGTGCCAAGGTTGTGTTTTATTAATAAATAAATTTGTCCTACTGGTAGCATTTTATTGTCCAGTTGTTCTAGTAGATGGATAGAAATAATTTTAATTATAACATGTAGATGAGTTATAGTGTCACTGTAACAGTTATCTCTTCCATATCTGTTGACAGTACGCTTCGTTTTATTATAACTTTATTGCAGGATACACTCCCATATACTATAAAAAAACCCACAACATTTACATAGTACACAAGACAAACGTTAAAAAAGCACTCTAAAAATAGACAGAAAAGATATTTTAAATCATTATACGCCTGTAATATTTTTATTAACAAATTTAAGTGGTCCACCTGTCATTTCTTTATTAATTCGCTCACCTGTTACCGAGTCATATCATTACCCCGGAAAAAAGACTCGCATAAAATGACACAACTATGAGTTGCCCATACACTCTAGCTGCATGCTTGACCCTCGAGTAATTAGCCCACAGGTCGCAACCAATTCAAGGTACGGTGCTGTCAAGGGCTCGCACAAACCATCGTTATCCTTCACTTTTGGTTCGGCAACCTTTCGAGTACAGATCCCGTTGTATTGTACACCTGTTCCGGGGTCCAATTTACCTATTACAGCTCCCAACACGAGGAAAAACGTACTCCCTCCATTGTTCACACGATGTTGTTTACAGCTATTCTTTTTAATTAATATCAAAAATAATCTTGCCCGTGACAGGACTGATATGGAAATTGTATGCCACAGGTATGCCAAAATAGGCCTGTCAGAGGTCTGGCTGGTCAGGCCTTCCCGTGACATGCCTGATGGGACTGGTCTGCTACAGGCCTGATGAGGCAGGCCTGTCACCGGACATGCAACAATCTTGTTTCCAACCAGATAAATTTTAACTGTGTAAAATGTACCAAGTCTCACTAGCTTTAATTTAGCATCTACTCTACAAGTGACTCTAAAGTAGTTGTGGATATAATTATTGATATTTCGAACCTTTTTATGTGACTCATTTCCTCAGGTATAGGTGCCATTGCATATTATGCTGTCGGATATGCCTTCAGTTTTGGATCCGGAAACTTCTTTATTGGTTACGAGTATTTCTTCATGATTGATATGCCAACATCGCTTTACTCGCATTGGTTCTTTCAATTCGTGTTCGCTGCTACAGCTACCACGATAGTGTCTGGTGCCATGGCGGAGAGAACGGAGTTTGTCGCCTATTTCATCTACAGTTGCATAATCACGGGTAAGAACAAAGATTTTGTCATGCTAATTCCGATTAAAAGCCATCGCTTATCAACCAGAGGAAACGAGCAACAATTGTTGTTGTTGTTGTTGTTGTTGATGATGATGATCAAAACATCACCAATTGCATTATTCCGCCTTGATAATAGTATATAGTAATTGTGTGGGTGGGCAAAAGATCTGTCTATATAATCATGATACCTGTAATGTCTATAGTTATACCGACTATACGAGTTGAATGTAGTACATGCATTTGACTGATTATTGAATGCTGTCTCTGTATAGGTTTTATCTATCCCGTTGTGACGCATTGGGCTTGGTCTGGTGAGGGATGGTTGACGGACGGTCCTCCTGATGAAACACTCCAGTACTCGGTAAGACGACATCGTACAATTATATATATATAATATATGACTTTTATCCGATTCTTGGCCATTTGCAAGATTTAGTTCTATCTGTCTGCCTATCCGCTTGTCTTCCTATCTCTTCACCTCCTTACATCCCCATTCGCATTCCCATCTCCTATATGGACAGTGTCTTCTAGCCCACATGATTACATGTCTACACAATACTAGTATGTGATGATAGTGTATACGTAGTTAATTCGACAAGACGCGTAACGTTCATATGACAAATACAGTACAGTACAGTGCAGTACAGCCACCACACCCCTACGATCATATATATTCCCTATATAATCCCTGTATTCAATGATTAACATATTTGCTTCTTTCTCTTTTCTCTGTCGTAATATGTGTGTGCTTGTTACGTTTCTCCACAGGACTTTGCAGGCAGTGGAGTTGTCCACGTCGTTGGGGGCGCTGCAGGCTTTGTTGGTGCAGCTATTATTGGTCCACGTATTGGTCGCTTTGTAAACGGAAAACCCGTGGAGATCCCTGGACATACAGTACCCGTATGTAAACTGTTAAGAATATTGTTGGAAACACTTAAGAGAGAACCGTAAATTTCTTCCTCCAATTAGTTCATAATCTCGGAAAACTGGACCGATAATTGCAAATCGTGATATGAATGGTCATGCTGGGAACTTACCACGCTTGATCACTTTAATTTGAACTTGACGTTGTCCGTGACGACCCCACCGTTTGGTTTACTGCTATGAAATCCCAAACCATTGTGAACATTTTAATTTTGTTGTTGTTATTTAGTATCTGGCGGTCCAAAGCGTCTAATTTTTATCCAAAACAAAATATAAATATGATTGTGTATCTGCTCGTACAACATGATTTGTTGACGTCACAGCTGGCTGTTACACTGTGAATCGTAGTATCATTATCGATACGGAATGACAAAACTATTAATTGCCAATAAACATGTCCCGTCTTCGTATGTTAGTACATCCGTCTTAGGCAAATTATAGTTACTAGCAACCCTCACCTTTACGGGTTACACTAAACTACAGAACCATGCAGTAATTTGACATCTGTTGTGTGGAGATTGTCCAGTTTGCATTAGTCTTTTCATAGCTGAGTACAATCTCACCAAAACTGATCAAGTTATATAACATTCTCGATACCCTGTGTTCTTCAATCTAACTGAACATTTGCTTACGTACCTGTATTTTTTTCCTTTCAATAACTTTCAGTTGTCAGCTCTTGGTGGATTTATTCTCATGTTTGGATTCTTCGCCTTCAACGGAGGATCACAAGCACAGATTTCACAACCAGGAGACGGCGTCATTGTTGCCCTGGCAATTGTCAACACAACATTGTCTGGTTGCATAGCAGCAATCGTCGCGCTGATTTTGAAGAGAAGTCCACTGAATAGAGGATATCCAGCTTGGAGTTTACTTGCGACTATAAACGGCGCCCTCACTGGCATGGTATGTACATGTAGCTCCGAGAGTTAATCAATCTTTGCACTTTCGGAAAAAGTTGTTTGAGCACCCTATATAGCAATTACACTTGAATATATACATTTGCTTCTCAACTGTTTTGTACTTTTGGCTCACGTGCCCTCCCTTTAGTTGTTATGTATTTCTGTAACCCTCCTCCAGGGATAAACGGATTCTGTTACTGTAATAAAGAAAAGACTTGATATTTGACTATTTACTTTTCACAAGAGACAGCAGCCGTGTCTATAAAATAAGTTATAGAAATGTTCGTGTCTCTGTCTAATCAAAGATCACCTAACTAACGACGTCTTTGTTTTTTTTTCCATTTTCTTTCTCCATAGGTAGCTATCTGTGCTGGTTGTAACGTAATGGAACCATGGGGTGCAGCGATAACTGGTTTAATTGCAGGTTTTACCTACTTTTGCTGGAGTAAACTTGTCTTATATATTGGAGTTGACGATCCTTTGGATGCCGTCGCTGGTAAGTTGCTATTCCCACTCACGACTTTGGGTGTACTATCATACAATGTACCAATTCTGACATTTTGGACAATTTGTAGACACTAACTTGCGATAGTCTTATGTATCCTTAGGCGCGCGCGCGCACACACACACACACGCGCGCGCGCATAGTTTCATTTTTCTTTGCTCAATCACTTTGGAGAGCATATATATATATATATATATATATATATATATATATATATATATATATATATATATATGTATGTATGTATGTATGTATGTATGTATGTATGTATGTATGTATGTATGTATGTATGTATGTATGTATGTATGTATGTATGTATGTATGTATGTATGTATATGTATATCTACAAAAACAAATACATTAAGCGAGAAGATTACGTATACATCCTAACTGTTCCCCAAAAGTCTGTAAAGTAACAGAACGACCACAAGTGCAGTGTAGTATAGTTAGACTGTAGACTGTACGATACGTGACGTCATCTCATTCAGCCCTACCAGACTGCCCATGCTCGATCATGAAGTTGTAGCTGATAGTGAGTCCCAACGTCACGTGATCTTACCGACTACCCTTGCAGACTGCAGTATGAGCTGGGAAAATAATAGTAATTCTATATATTGTAATTTATTCATTTACATTTATTGTATTATACTATTATACTATATTATATTATATTGCATTTACTTGGTTTTTTTTTATTTATTGTTATGTATTACATTTACTTTGTATTATATTCGTTGTCTTTGTCGATCTGACGTCATTAATAAATGTAGCTTATCGAGTCCGTCGATGAGAACTTGTTGCAGAGACTTCAAATATGATTTGTTTTGTATTTGTTCTGGTTACAGTTCATCTTGGTGGAGGACTATGGGGAGTGTGTGCAGTGACGCTCTTTGCCAAGGATACTGGTGTCGTGTACAAATTCAATGAACAGTCGTGGAAGGTGAGAACTTCAAAAATTTATCTCCGAATATTCATACTGATTTTTAAAGGGAAGTCAGTAGTACCTATATGGCGACTGTACTGGCGATAGCTAAACCAATAATCCTGATACACGTTATACAGTCACATACATTAACTTTGAATTAAAGGGGCACAAGCCGAGTTTATACATATTTGGACATATAGCTTTTGCTACATTACTCAAAAGGAACTCGCAGTATTTAACTTATTGAAGCACACTTAACCAGCACTCGCAATTGACTGAACTCAAACCTGGTATCGAAATATAACCCATTGATGATCCAATGACATAATTTATCACACGTATTACAAAATGTTCAGGAAATTCGTATAGTGATCCAAGATAAAGTCTTGAACTCTGAGAGGCATGTCATTTCTCACAGCCTGTTAGTGACATAGCTATTAACTCTCTCTCTCTCCCTCTCCCCCCCTCTCCCCCCCTCTCTCCCCCTCTCTCTCTCTCTCTCTCTCTCTCTCTCTCTCTCTCTCTCTCTCTCTCTCTCTCTCTCTCTCTCTCTCTCTCTCTCTCATATATTAACAGTTGAATAAAATGTGTAACGGATGGGGAAAACTGTCATCATGCAGACCCTAGGCCTGTTTTTGGGGAATGTTGTCGAAACCAGTAAAAGGAGGACTGCCATAATGATGTTACATACTCATGATAAAATCAAGTCCTTACTTCTAGTCTTTGATTGTTATCTGCAGTAGTTTAGTCGTGATACATTATTACGTTTGTGTCGGACTCAATCATGGTTGTTTTGATATTGAATTTTTGTATTTATTTTCTTGTGTTTGTAGCAATTTGGTTGGAATGCTGTCGGTGGTTTTGCTATCATGACCTGGACTATGATTGTCTCAGCAATAATGTTTGGTATCTTGCATCTCTGTAGATGTCTACGTGTCAGTAAAGAAATTGAAATTAAAGGTAAGATTGTATTCTGCTCTACATCAGTCAACTGTGTTGTGTGTTGGTTATCTGAGATTTGACATGGCCAGTAGATATGTGTAATGTATACAGAAATCTTGTTTTTCTTCTTCCAATGCCAATCCCCCCTCCTCTCTCCCCGAAGTTCTGACCGGTTTTAGTTAGTCATGTATGGATTCAAATTCTTCTCTTTTAAGTCTGTGCTAAATATAACTATTTATTTATTAGTAAACAGAATAAGCGTTTATTCCAACTCCTTCTTTCCATTGAAACATGGACGAAGCATGATATGTGGGAAGTTTTAGGAGAGTGCTTGTAGTTGTCTAAAATAGTACTTAAAGACCAAGAATTCAATCCCAGGTTTTCGCAACCAAGCTATTATAAGGATTACATAGGATAATTTCTCAGCTCAGAACCAACTTTTTCTATAGCTCTGTCAAACAACTGTGTTTAGTTAGCCAAAATTATATTCAAATTGGAACCAGACCTTTAAATACCTCTTTGTAAAAAGTTATGATTATAAGAAAATAAATTATTACAGTAACCATATGGATGGCAATTGGATACTTATTCTTGAAATGTATTATAAAATTTAACTCTACTGTGTTTTCCTACTTGAAAAAATACAACGTCTACCAAGTTCTTGTTCATTACTATAAATTGTAACAAATAAAATGTAAAAAAAGTTTGTTATTGTATGTACAATAACAAACTGTTTAGACACTTTTCTAACAATTTTGCAATTTAATTTTAAATTCTAATTTTAAATTTAGATTTTTTTTTTTACTTTTTAATTTTGTTTCACTTCTTTTCAAGTAGGAAAGCATAGTAGAGATGTTGTATAAATAGAAAATACAAAATAAATATCAATTTGGCATCCCGACATAAAAACCACTTTGAACTAATAAAAAGGGAAACGTTCCACTATTGTGTTTTTGAAAACTTATATAAAATTAAATTTTTGTGTCTTGTAGGATTGGACGTTGCCAAACACAAGGAACCTGCCTATCCATCAATTAGTTATGGTGATGGCTGGGGACTTGATGCACCTCTCGTTAATGGCAATGGTAGTGTTAATACCAGAGATGTTAATCTTGAAATGACAGATGTTGACAATGCCCCTAAAGGTTAGTATTGATTTAGTAAACAATTGAAATTTTATTTGTATTTCGTGTGAAGAATACTTGTCAAGTTCAAGGCGCAAGGTGGCTTGGTTTGTGTCTGTACATTCTCAAATCGTCACAAACATGGCGGATCAGATCATGTTCATTGAAGCGTTTCGTTTTCTTAGGAAAGTTATTCACTCACCACCAAACCAATTAACTTAAACCATAGACCCTCCACCAACGTTGCCGCGCTTAAACACAGAGCAATATATTTGTAAGGTACGTCGTAACAGGGCGCCCTCACACATCGGTCAACCCCTTGGCCAATGTGGGCGGAGCGATACGACGCATCTCGCAGTCTAGGAACAAGAGGACATTCACTAAATCTTGTGTGAAAATTGTCTGTCACGCTAGATTTATTAGGAAATGTTTCTTTTAATAACGCATCAAACTCTCACTGGAACAGTACACCTTACCAGAGTACGTCATCTAAGCCCGAACTATCTAGAACTTCAAAGATTAGACTGAAGCAGTACATCCACGCTCGATTTCTCTTCCCTGTTTTGCGATGGCCAGATTGCTACCATGGGAACCACGTTAACCTGATATGTGTGATGAAAAATATATTTTTGATCCAAACCACCACCCCCACCCAAAACTAAAAGCATTGTGTAATGTGTGTGTACACGTAGTTAACACATTTTCAATTCTGTTCAAATAATCTAGATAATGCTGCCAACGGCAAGACCGACGAACCCATTGGAGTCGACAATCCCACATACCTAGAATCGCCACAACCATTGTAAACTGAAAGACACAATTCATCGGTTTATTTACAAGAGAACACTATTCGTCACATTTTTTTAAATGCATGTACTTGAATTATAATACTCGTTACTTTAATTGTTCGTTAGTAGCAACGACAGTGAAGCGTGATGAGAGAACGCCAAACTCAAATGTACTTGTGTCCTACATCGATCAATTGACATTGAGTTCCATTATGTGTACACAGCGATAAACTGTTCGTAGGATAGACCCAGTACGATGTATATAGGGTTTCTTAAATTATGAGAATTTCACAAGTCAATATTATAAATGTCCATGTCAGGTATTAGGTTCATAATCATATTTCTGTGCACTCTCTATGTCCTTGCAAAGTGCAGTGCAGTTCAATACGGTGCAGTGCAGTACAGTACAGTACAGTACAGTACAGTACAGTACAGTACAGTACAGTACAGTACAGTACAGTACGGTACGATACAGTGCAGTGCAATGCAGTACGGTACGGTACGTACAGTGCAGTATAGTACAGTACAGTACAGTGCAGGACAGTAACAATACAATACAATGCAATGCATCTTTATTATCCAAAAATGGACAATTCTTTGTTCGACAGTACAGAATAAAACAATATTTAAAACAAGGTCACTTTACACATTAAAATGCGTACAATGAATACAGTTCAAAGATCAAGAGAGAAAGTAAAAACAAAGGTAGATCCAATCAAAAGATATGAATGAAAAAATAAGTTACTAATCATTCCTTGAACTGTATTCATTGTCTGTGATATACACAGACTGTCTATTGAGAATTGGTATTGAAAATGAAATATTATCGCAAAAAAGGCCTATATAAAAGCCATGTTAGGATTTATTAAAAGTACAATTTTGCTGTATGATATTTATATCAAACTCTTAAACTTTGCCAATGAACGTTACCATGTATTTTTACCAGTAATGTATATTTGTTAAATTTTAAACAATTAAATAAACGTTAATTAAGCTAAATGTGTCGCCTGTAATTTATATGACATGTATCTATCGAGAGCGAGGCTGGTGAAAGTCTATGATGTCTGGAAGGTACATTATAGTATTGACATTACAGAAAGATGAATGTGTTGATTAAGCAAATTCCTTCTTAACTTTCGACGATGTCAGTCATTTCGTACAATGGTAGTTACTCGCTGATCAAGTTCAAGATCATCATAGAACCCAGTCCGATGTCATCATTTTGAATGATAGCAGATTGATCGTATATACCGCCACCTAGTGGTTAGCTATAACTATAGACTTTGTCAATCTGATGGAGGTCGTTGCTAAAAATGTTGAACTACTTGTGAGTTATAACTTGTGTAAATCATCAAGTATTCTGTGTTAACTAAAATGGTCGACATTTTCCCCACTTCTGTCACGTTTGTTTGGTATTTAAGTGTCGCGCTATACTTAAGCTTATTTGTGAGAAATTGCGACCCAGATAGTATAAATAGGGCCCAGGGGTACTACTCTACCATGTTCATCGGCTTTGTTTAATCAAATGAATTACATACAATGGTTGTAATTCACAAACTACTACCATTTTCATTCAAATTTATGATATGATGTGTAATTTGGAAATTTTTGGTGATGTCTGTTTGTTCGTTTGTTTGTTTTAGTTAGTTAGTTTGTTTGTTTGCTTGCTTGTTTGTTTGTTTGTTTGGGGTATTACTGGAGTGGTTTTGTTCCTCATCCCATTGAAGTATCACGCCTGTAATACGTCCATACTCATCCTATCTACCGCTGGCCAGTCACTATACCGGTCCATAACAGCGCCACCTGGCGACAGTTTGGTAATCACTCTAGGTTCTAGCAGTTTATACGTCCCTGGTTGGTTCTGGGATCCATAGAAAGAGAGAGTGGGCAGGTGTTTTCTGTACACAAAGAATAATCCGTATTTAGCTACCATCGCTGCTTTTTTTACTCTGACGACGTTAACCTCTCGATGGCCATTTATTGACGGTAACGTTGCTATCCATTTTAGGTGCGTCTGCGGATTGAAAACGTTGACACCACAGTTTAACAATAATGATGGCAGCCACGTTCAAAAGTTGAACGCGAACTGATGTCGTAGAATGGAAAGCTTCGATTCAGATCCTCCCCGTGTGATACGTATAAAGGAACGTTTTAAACGAGAACTTGGTTTGTTTGAACACCACGCGAAGACAGAAAGATGTTTCTACGACAAAATACTATGGGACAAACAGAGAACAGACATCCAACGAATCCTGCTACACCAGAAAAGACTACATGACGCAAGTATTGGGTTTACGGTAACGGAATACCATGGTAACCAAATGACACCGGCTTTCCAGAAATGGGACTCAGACGTGGCTGTGTATCGGACGTGGGGCAAATCAGGCTGTAGAAATAAAGTGGAAACGCCACCAAAGCCCACCAATGGAAAATTACTAACTACAGTTGACTTAATGAAACGAAAATACAACGCAATGTCTTCATCGACGCCCTCTCTACCATCGATTGCAAGTACAAACGAAGCAAACGTCGCCGATGTCGCTCCAAATATAGGTTTCGATCGTTACGGAGTAAATCGCAAGTTTAGTACGATTTCAACGATGATGCCACCGCGACTAGTGAAGTCGGAACCACTAATAAACACATCGATTGGATACCGTCACCCTGTGTACATAAAAGACGTGTTCGACTCTCAGGTAAGTACAATACTGTCTACATTGCAAGTACAGTGTATGTACATTGTACCAGCATTTTAACAGAACAGAAAACAATGGGGGGGGGGGGGGATTGGAAAATATTTCACCTTTTTCCATTTATCAAAATTGTTTTGTCTTTTGTTATTAAAAAGACAGGTTCGTTCAATTATAGACTTTTCAGTACCAATTTTCGAAGTGTAGAACTTATTGAAGTGGGGGGGGGGGCGGGGATGGGGGTTGTTATGGCGCAAAAAGACATTCGTATAGCCAGACGACGCCACTTCCGAAATACTTCATAAAATATTGAAGAATTAAATCAAGCACACCGAAATACTTGATATATCCGGAACACCTGCCTAATTGAGTCACGTGATGAGAAACGATGAACAAAAGAAGCCAGCCTAGAGACATAACATCTGCTATTTAATTACTCACCTACATTTTATGATGAATCAACATTACTAGTAAAACAACATGGTACGAATAAGGCTGACATATCAAACACACACACACACACACACACACACACACACACACCCACACCCACACCCATTAAGGGGGTACAAACTGAATTTATATGTTTTGGGACCCAAGTTATGCTGTATGTTTAAAATATACTTGGGGTGTACATATTCTACACTGAGGTATACTTAAACTTCGACTTACTGAACTTAAACCAATGTATACGATTTACAAACTATCCCGTGACGTAATTTATTACACGTATAAAAATGTTGAGGAAATCCCTATTTATGCGTGCCAATCAACTCTTTTGCAACGTAACAATCCCTGGAGGCAATTGTAATGTCACCCACCCACCCACCCACTCACTCACTCACACTCGCTCGCTCGCTCGCTCGCTCGTTCGCTCGCTCGCTCACTCACTCACTCACTCACTCACTCACTCACTCACTCACAAAATGAAAAGCATGCACACATGGGCTCCCCCGGGGGTGGGGGGCAAGACACACAAAATAATGTCGCATTACTTTGACTCGGAGTGACCTCACACCAGAACAATCGACATTAAACCTATTGTACTTTCTTCAACTTATTTACTTAAGAAAATCTTTAAACAGTGTATATTTTCCAAATCAGAGAAAAAATATAAAAGTAACAAGTCTACACAAGTTTAGATTATATGCCCGTTTCATCTTTATAGAGTATAGTCAAAGGAAGTCTGTTTTCTAGTGAAACTCGATAGTGTTCAATATTTGTACACGGTGTTCTAGGTTTTCCGCCTTACCTAGTCACAATGGCCACAGAGTGTTTAACCAAGTTCTGCTTTTGACTTCTTTGGATTGTAATTCACGTCAACGAGCCTGAGTGACAATACAATACAGATGTCTAAACGTGATTATAGACGTTTTCCGTTGATAAGTTTCCTTTGCAAAAATGAACAGTTTTGTATTGGCGTCTTGTGTCTAATTCTAGTTGCTATAGTAACAACGCCTGAAACAGACACATTTAATACGGCGGGTGTTTGACTTTTTCAAGTTTTAATACTTTCATATCACTTTTAACAATGTGTACTATTAATAGGTCAATATGATAACTAAATATTGGCGTATGTAGTTTAAGCAATATCCATATGTTTATACACAGACAACAAAATTACCCTTTTCGACGGGAAGATATATTGCAATTTGCATAGTAAGCATGCCATTAACCTTGAACTTGAATCTTTATATTTATTTTCGGAATGTAGGTAGTACTTTGTAGCATACGTCTTCATACATTTACTGCTAGGCTCTATCTACCTCTCATAAAAATGGCGTCTCAATATTTGGCTTTAACCTCTCACTCACTATATATACACTGCTATAGTCAATATGTTAACACCTAGAAAATTTAGCCGAGTAACATGGGTAAGTTTGAGGTGTCAGTATTAAAGTGGCCATATGGATGAGTATTGGGGCATTTATTTTGGATTTTTAATTTACGAAACAATTTTATCATGGCTTCCTACTTCCTTGTGTTGTGTTGTGTTGTGCTAACGAGTAATAAATGCGTAAATGCTTTGTTTTTGTTGTACGTACAATAACAAACTTTTTACACATTTTTAAAAAGTTTTTTTTGCAATGTGCTGAGTTACAAACACAGACTTTGTCTATGTTGTTTCACATTGATTTTCAAGTAGGAAGTTGCTATATAAAATTGCTATATAAATTAAAAATCCAAAATAAATACCCCAATCCTCATGGTCATCTGTTTAAAACCATAATTTTGACATCAAATTTTTTGTGGCGATTTTTTTCTGCTAGTCGAGCAACCTACAGTATAACGGAAATGAACCAAAAAAATGCAGAAAACATAATTTTTTTTATATTGCATACCACAGATACGTCAAGTAAAATGGAAATTGGTGTGAAGACTTTTTTGCAGGTGTTACATAGCTTCCAATATCCATCCAATATCCAACATCAATAAAATTGATATGATAATTTACATTAACATTTTTATTTTTATCTTATTTTACTCCAGGAATCTGAGTACGACCACATCAACCAGGGGAAAAGAAGCAAACGAAAACATTCAATGTCCGATGTTGTCCCAATTAGAGTAACCATAACAACGAAGAGTGTCAAAAAGTCATCCGCTGCACGTCTAGACGCCACCAGAAAAAGCGTATGACAATTCGATCTTCCGGATCCATTTCATGAGTCGACATAGTAGAAGGGTAGCGGTATTGAAATAATTTGTATCTCTCATAAAAGTATAGGAAATGTATACACATCACGTGATTACGGAGACTTGCACCGTAGTGTAATTAAATGATCACTATGTACTGATTTGATTGAATCGCCACCATGTTGTCCTGGTAACTAATAAGACAAAGGTGTGCTGAATTTACCGAGTTGGCCGTAAATGGCGCTCTCCATCAGGAACGAACAGTTACACATGCAGTCAACTAAATTCACGTTGGAACAGTCAAACAAGTCATGTATGTATGGCTGTGATTTAGCATATATACGGTCATACCAAAAACTGCTATCAAACTATTCCAAAAACTCACCCTGATACTTAACTTGTGATACAAAACTCTTTAACGTCCACAAGCAAATATAATACTAGAGGGAAACTCAGACGACATTTGGTTCAATTGGTTGTTGATTTGACGATGGAAACATGACGATGGTGTGAATGGTCATGTCATACAGAGTTGTTCATTTTAAATCAGTCAATGTTTGAACCTTTGTCACAGGAAATGTTATTTCTATTTTTTTCATTTTATAGAGCACGCTTTTTTTTGTCTTACTCTTAATATATGTTTATTTAGTGTAGAGGACAAATCCACACAACCCATCAAACCGATTCAATTTAAATTTAATAAAGGCAAAGTTACATGGCATCATTGGTGTTTACAGTATTAAATGTGACTGATTTCTCACGTCCCTACTAGCCTAGGGGTCATCAAGCACATGTCACATATTTTCATTCATTCATTCATTCATTCATTCATTCATTCATTCATTCATTCATTCATTCATTCATTCATTCATTCATTCATTCATTCATTCATTCATTCATTCATTCATCGATCCATCCACCCACCCATCCATCCATCCATTGCCAATTCAAAGAGTATGAGTATACATGTACATAACAATGTTAGCTAAATCGATATAGCAAGTTACAGAAAACAAATCTGGCAATTTTGGAGTCCAAAAATTGCTTTTCGCTTGTCGAGTTTGGCTCCATGGTACAATGTAAAATGGGGGCTATAAATGACAGAGCTCAGCTCCCAGACCACTATATAGCTATAGTAAAAAGTGCTTTGAAGTTTTGATAGCTTAATGTACTACTAACATTAGGACAAATTGAGTGTAAACGTTGCAAGCTATGCAAGGCTAAAAACTGCACTAGCAGTAACTGGAACGTTAGCGTTTTCTGAAATTGTTCTTCTTACCAAATATTGACTTTAATACTAATAATGTTATACACACCTTGAACAGTATTGAATTGTTACAATGCAGAAATATCAATTTATTTAGAATTTTGGAAAGTGTTACGATCCAGAAATATCATATTTAGAATTTGACATATTTTACAAAAATTAGCGTATAGTTTATCTTCAAGTTTGTGCTACAAACATGAGCTAACAACAGCGTAATCTACTAATAAGTTGATTTATCTACTAATCCTGTATTAATTACATTTATCTCTAGCAGCTAACAAAAACTGCTTTGATTAAACAACATAGATTAGTATTTGTAAACAAGATCACTTGTTGATTATCAAATTCAGATTAATACCTAATTTTCCAATGGCGTGATCAATACTTGTCTTGTATAACACGTGGAAAATTTACATATTGCATGATTTTGAATCGCAATCTTTAAATATTCGGGTGGAAAGTTCACCATGTCTTCTAGAAAAATGAATCTAGGTGAGAGATCGTTTATGTATGACAAATTATATTTAGAATAATGACATCACTATAATTTCAAGGTGACAACAAGAACTTATCTGTTAGGGACATGGAGAAATAAAGACACTTTAATTATTGATTTGCAACGCAACAGTTGCTGTGCGGTCTCTCTCTCTCTCTCTCTCTCTCTCTCTCTCTCTCTCTCTCTCTCTCTCTCTCTCTCTCTCTCTCTCTCTCTCTCTCTCTCTCTCTCTCTCTCTTTCTCTCTCTCTGCGCGCCTGAGTGTAAAAGCGTACGTGAGTGACCATACCCGTGTGGCTAATTCCTAACTTAGACAAGCTCGTTAGATCCTGGTACACTAAAAAGACTGTTAACTATACGAACAATCACATTTGACCATGGGTAAATCTTAGGCAGAGGATGTGTAAAGGTGGCGAATATTAGACGAGGTTCCACCTTTGACTTAATTATCCCCGGTGATCTCTCACCTGGGGGCTGTACACAGTCAAAAGTGGTACTGCGTCTCATACTACCCCTAGAGAGAGATGGTGCATGGTGGTTAGGTGGGTCATAGGTAGGTAAAAGGTGGGTAAATTTGAATTTTCGCATAGTGCGATCGCGATCGAGAATTGTTTACGTTCTGCCGATCTACCAATAATTAAGACCATAACTTGGACACTGAATGAAACGTTACATTAGGCAATCTCAGAACGTAACAGAATAACCTGTGTGTATGTGATCTTGTAGCTGTACATAAAATACGATACGATAAATCTAGTCTAATTGATTTTTAGGTCCACGCCAAAAATCAATGTTCTCATGCGTTCACGATGTCAAACTTCTGTTGTACTATTTGTGAGTAAAATCGACCTCTAATATTGACATCTACAATGTCTGATTATATATATATACTTTTATCACGAAACAGTTCTGTAGGGTCTATAGCATATAATTTGGTTCAAATTTTCAAAACCTATATATATATATATATATATATATATATATATATATATATATATATATATATATATATATATATATATATATATATATATATATATTGTAACAATTTCCTGTGAATATGCTGTTGGTAGTCTGATCGCCAATAAAATGACACCACTGTAACAGGTATAATTACAACTAGTTCAGCTTGAACTTTTTAAAATTCAGTGTTGGCTTGCTAAGTAGGCAATAGTAAATGATACCGTCGTCACCCCCAACTAACTACAAAGTCTTGAAGTTCAGTTTTTGTGTTAATTGTCCTGGGTCAGCTGCAAAGACGACAACATTCAAATACGTCAAGCCATGGTTGAGACAATAAATACAATTGATGTGCATGTTAAGTATGTCCGTCTTTCAATACGTGGCCTAAATTTCCAAGCTCAACAATGATTCACATACTCTTTATAAACAATTGATTTATGAGACTAGACCACGGTCTACATTGGATATGTGAACTGCATATAGTACAAGGCAAGGTAATAGTAAACACACTCCTGACCACATGCTAGAGGTATCCGTTTCTCGCTTTCCTTTTCCATCATACGAATACCGTAGGTGAGTTTTTATTTTTTGTATTTTTGTATAATCACCCCTCTCACATAGCTTAGACAAAGAGGAACCAACTGTTGCGACTAGTGTAGGCAATTTCAAAAAAAATGTTTCAGTCATTGACATCAGAATAGTTCTAACAATATTCACTGTCCCCTCTAACTATTTCGAAAATTATAATAACTATCATTTCATACACCTTAAAGGCCAATGTTTCAATCCGGGTTCTCCTATATTAGTTAAAGTGTTGTTTTATATTTCATCGATGGAGCCATAAGAATTCCATAGGGTTATTCGACAGCCCACACTGCTCTCGCTACATTGGCCTAATCCCCTTAGTAAGATATATTCTCCTTCATTCGAATGAGGGGGTGGGGCCGTTCGAAATGGCAAACTCATTATCTTCGCAAGTTCGAATGTATGTTCGTCCCGTTGAGTATTTCTATTATGGGTGAGTATTATATACTAGGGGTTGGATGTGGTGGTATGGGGGGGGGGGACTAGCTGTTGCAATTGGGTCATTACCAAGAAAGACGGGTCAACGAACGAGGCTAGGCCAGTGTGGGCTGTTGGAAAGTCTAAGGAGATACGTTGATCTGTGCATGCGCGCGCATTCCTTTTCAACTAAAAGTATCACGCGATATCTTTGGCTAGATGTTGCTCTTAAAAGGGCCATATAGATGGAAAATGGATATTTACTTTAGATTCTTAATGAATCAAATAACTTTATTACTGTGTCTTTCTACGTAAATAAACACTGTGATATAACAAGGTTCATGGGTAAAAACAATCTACTGTAATTGTAAAACTTTTATCATAAATAATGGATGTCTGTCCAAAATCGTGCAACTCACTTGAGGTATCAGACAGGGCTGTCCACTCTCTGCCTTATTATTTCTGTTGGTTGTGGAGGTTCTTGGGGTTAAAATAAGAACGTACCTAAAAAGAAATTCAAGGTATTAATATCAAAGTAGGTAATCTTTTTGAAAGAGAAATCAGATTCTGTCAGGTAGCGGATGATACTAAATATTTGTTTCAAATGAGGAATCAATTGTTAACGCTCTCTATGTTATCAACAAATTTAGCGAATTTGCTTCTTGACCTGCTTTGAACAATAGGAAGACGGAGGGTCTTTGGGTTGGGAAGTGGAAAAAGAGGAGAAAAAAGATTGGTAATATAAGTTGGCCAGATAAACCAATAAAGTCACTTGGTGTATACTTCACATGTGACACAGAGTCCATTTTAAGGCTAAATTTTGATGCCAAGTTGAATTCAATTGAAAACATTCTGAATCATTGGTCAACGAGAAATTTGACTTTGTATGGTAGGGTGGTAGTTTTGAAATCCTTAGCTGCTTCAAAATTTACCTACCCTTTTAATTTATGTGTCGCTCCTAATGACTTGCTTGTCTATTTGGACAGGTTATTTGCCAACTTTATTTGGGGTTCAACAACTGACCCTGTCAAACGAACTACCATAATTGGCGAGTATTGGGACTTGAAGGTGGAATTAATTAATGCTCTTGATGCTAAAGGGTTGAAAGTGACTTATTATGCGTTGGGAGTGAATAGTAAACAAATTGCATACACACAAGTAAATACGGATAACCAAACTATTTTGTAACATATCAATTTTGTATAATAATTAAGAAACGACAGATCAGTTCACACAAAGACTGAATGTGAGTATTTACAAAATTTAATCACTGCCTGTAAGTATAATGACAACATATTTTTTTTTACATTTTCTTAGGCCTAATAAAAAAATTGTGTGGTTCCGATTACGCTCAATTTTAGAATAGGTGCGGTAGGTAAGTTTTTGTTTGTTTGTTTGTTTTTTATATTTGTTTTTCATATGTGAGAGTCTGCTTCAGGTAGTTATGTTTTCCGTTGTTTTCCATATGGTTTCTGTATGTGTTATTGGTCTCTTCTCTTTAAGATGTACATTTATTACAGATTGGTAGAACAGTTTTATATTGTCTTTAAGTTGGTTTAAGAATTTTACAACCACTGTTTCTTGCGAGACTTCACACAATTTGTACGATATTTTTTTCTGGAATATGTTAAAAAAAGTTTAGAGTCAGCAGTGTAAACCTAGGTGGGGTCGATTAACCAGAATCAAACAATTTTTAATTTCTCTAATTACAGAAATGCCAAGTGTTCATAAAGATCATCAAGTTAGAGGACCTGACGGAGGATGGGGCTGGATGGTTGTCTTGGGAGCCACTATAGTACACAGCATCTTTGGTGGTCTTACACAGAGTTTGAGTCCATTCTTTATTGGCGTACGAAGATATTTTCAATCAAGTGCTGAAGATGCATCGTGGATTTTATCACTGCTTGCATTTTCCTGTTGCATCATGCGTAAGTGGTAACAACATTTATTGCGGTAACCTTAACATTATTTGGGAAAATTGCAATGGGTGTACAAGTTTGTCTAGTCCTTGGCCTTGTGATGAGATTATTAAAGGGACAGAAACTGAATTCATATAAGTTTGTTGTGGGTAATATTTGTTGCATGTATAGTCAAGACATCATTAGCGAAGGATATAATCTAAGTGTACCTAAAAAAAACGTTGTTCATTGTTTTCATTTTCACGTCAGAGATTATTGGGAGTATGGTCACTAAGCGAATAGGTCATCGAGTAACTATCGTTATATCTGGTATCCTGTCTAGTATTGGATTCTTTATCAGTTACTTTGCTACAAGTCTATCTTACCTGTATGGAAGTATTGGTATTCTATCAGGTATGTTGAATTGCATCATTGTATTGAGCACCATCTTTCGACCACAAGGGGGCGGAGAGAGAGAGAGAGGGGGGGGGGAGAGGGAGGGAGAGAGAGAGGGGGGGAGGGGGGATTTGACGGCTAAATTTGAATCCATTTGTGCGAATGGGTCAATATTGCACGAAAAAAGCTAAATATAAGTACACGTTCAGAACAATTTATTGAGTTACAACACGAATTGTTAAATTGTTTTGCGTGCGTTTATCAATCATGTGATCTATCAGTACCCTTCAATATTATATTCCATGAACTACTAGTATTTAGATAATTGACTGTCTGTCTGTCTGTCTGTCTGTCTGTCTGTCTGTCTGTCTCTGTCTCTCTCTCTCTCTCTCTCTCTCTCTCTCTCTCTCTAGGTATTGGTATTGCGATAGGAGTTCCGCCAGCCTATTCAATGAGTGCGTTATATTTTCCCAAGAAGTATCCATTAGTTAATGCTCTAGTGTTTGTTGGTGCTGGGATAACTGCTTTTGTCATGCCACCAGTATTGCAATTATTCATTGATGAATATGGTTGGAGAGGCTCTGTTCTTATACTATCAGCAATTACAGCTAATATCTGCTTTGCTGGTACTTTGATGAGACCCCTGAACTCACCCTCACACACGTCAACAGAAGAAAAAGACGACAAAAGCGAAGTAGAGAGCAACGGGGAAGAGAAACCCCGGGAGAGGCAACTCCAGGAGAGACACAACATCCCGAGAAATTCGACTTCATGATATGCTATAGTTCTGTACTCACTAATTTACAATTCAACCTGCTTGTAATATCTTTCGTCTTTGCACTAACGGGTATGTTAGGGGCACTGATGCATTTGCAACCGAACATTGTTTCGAAAAATATAGCTTCCCCGCAAGATGCTGCATGGATATTATCAATTTATGGGGCAACAAGCTTATTTAGTCGACTTGCTGTTGGGCTCATAATCCAACTAAAATTTGTTTCTGCGACTGTAACTCACATCGTAAGTTTACTTGTCGCGGGCATTGCCTTCTTAATACCTGCATTCTATCACAGCTACATTGGGTTTGTTTTATTAAGTATTATATTTGGCATTTGCTCTGGCACGTATGCTACCTTAGGGTTAGTTTGCACGAGGGAGTATATTGGAATAACCAATATGATTTATGCTGTACCGGTACTGTTTGCTGGAGTTGGAACTGGAAGCTTTATTGGACCACCATTAGCAGGTTGGTGATAATTCGATATAGTTTCAGTGTACAAGGAGGGAAGAGGAGAGAGAGAGAGAGAGAGAGAGAGAGAGAGAGAGAGAGAGAGAGAGAGAGAGAGAGAGAGAGAGAGAGAGAGAGAGAGAGAGAGAGAGAGAGAGAGAGAGAGAGAGAGAGAGAGATTATCAAAGTCTGCGTGTATTGAAGTTACCATTTGCATGTGGGGGGAGGGGGAACGACAGAGATATTCGCAGACTGGACGTGATATACATGTAGTGATTACTTGACTTTACCGAGTACTCTCCACCTATCTCTCTTTACACTAGGCTGGATTTATGACGTCACTGGTAACTATGACTACTCCTTTTACGTTATTGGCTGCTCACATATTCTAGGTGGGATCGTTTGTATCCCCGGGCAATATATGGCATGGCGTCGACAGAAGGCGGCAAAACAAACACCACCACAAGAACTTCCAGCTTATAGTGACGTCATTTCAAGTGAAGACGTGAAGAAAGAAGACAGATCCGTACAGATTTCTGGTGATGAGTTCAAAGGTCAAACTTTGTCTGATGTAGGCTGGATTCTTGACTCACCTTACGTCAACAACTAAAGAACCACACATAACATTTCAACATAACTTTTGATAAAAAGTATTCAATATATTAGGATAAGCCATTTTATTTCGCGGGGGGGGATTTGGACCAAATAACACTTTTTTTAAAGGGCAACTAGACAGCAAATACTTTACTTGCCTATTAGGGGTACAGCAATTTTTTCTTGAAATACATGCTTTAAATCTGTCTATTCATATCACTTCGGATATGAAACTACTGACAACCCTAATCCAATGGCAGCTGCCATTCACATTTTTTAAAATTTCTTTGATGGTTGTGCATACGTACATATGTACACTCACATACATACATACATACATACATACATACATACATACATACATACATACATACATACATACATACATACACACATGCATACATACATACATACATACATACATACATACCGGTACATACATACATACATACATACATACATACATACATACATACATACAACACTCAACTTGTTATTTTTAAAATTGAATTTCCTCATAACATGAGACTACATGATGGATGTAGCTTATTTCAAAAGGAGCGAATAAAATTTGAAAGTAGGTGGTAAAAGTTGACAAGAAGTGTGTGTGTGTGTGTGTGTGTGTGTGTGTGTGTGTGTGTGTGTGTGTGTGTGTGTGTGTGTGTGTGAAGGGGTGGGGTACCCACTCCAGCCTCTGGAGTTTTTTGAAATTAAAGGGCTAAAAAGAAAGCTTTCTGGTGCTTTTTGAACATGTCGAGGTAGGAGGAATATTCGTAAAATTTGAATCAAAGGACGAGACAGCAGTGTGTGCTGCGTACGGAAGGGAGATTTCCTCCTCCTGCTCCTGGAAAGTTTTGTAATTCAAGAACTAAAAAAGTGCTCTCTGGTGTTATTTTATCATGTAAGTAATTTATTATCATTAAATATTACAGACTTTTGTCACGTGTTGCCAGTGGCGTCACATGATTCTAGTGATGATTCACGTGACCAAATCAGACCATCAGACTGGTGAGCAGTTTCAGCTGTCACAAAATATCAATATTGTGTGTAGTGTTTCAAAAAATTTAAATGTCTTTGTTAATCATTTTTGCCGCAAATTTTTTTTTTCAATTCAATTCAATTCAATTCAATTCAATTCAATTCAATTCAATTCAATTCAATTCAGTTCAATTCAATAACTTTATTATACCTATATGAATGCGGAAATTTGTTTTCGGCTCAAAACACAATTTACAAACAATTTAAACAAGTACAATATATACATATACATATACATATACATATACATATACATATACATACAAGGACTTTACAGTGAGATTAAATTGACACAGCTGTTGGAGATATGACCCGTTGAGAGAAGAAATATTTCTTAATATCCAGTCTGACTAGATTTAGCAAGTTTTAGTGAGTGTCCTCTTGTCCTGTTGGTTTGGTGAAGCTTAAATAATAGTTCCTGGTCACTTTTATCAAATCCATTGATTAAACGAAACCCTTGAATCAAGTCGCCTCTCCGCCTTCGTTCTTCCAAAGTGGTTACATTAAGTGTACTCAGTCTATCTGCATAACTGAAATTTCCCAATTCTGGTATCAGCTTTATAGCTCGCCTTTGTATTTTTTCGAGGCTGTCAATGTCTTATTTATAATTTCGTGGGTTCCAAAGCTGGACGGCATATTTGGTGTGTGGTATGACTAAAGTACGAAAGCTGAAACGGCTAACATTTCCCATTGCATCTTTTTTTACATTGCATTTTCTTTTTGGCGTTGAATTTTTTTTGCCATTGCATTTGTTTTTGCATTGCATTTCTTTTACATACATGATACATACAGTGCATTCATACATATAGGTGAAGGTGTGACAAACAACCTTAGTGTACTTGTTTATTACATGTATATGTGCGTTATATCCTGGCGGAAATGTCAGAACCCTCCTCCGCCATCTCAGAAGGTATGATATTTCAAAAATCGGAAAAGGGATGGCGGAAGGCTCCATACATTGTATAACAATTAGAACTTGGCGTCGTGATACCAATCCGGAACACTGTATCTACGTACTAAGTATGTATGTATGTATGTATGTATGTATGTATGTATGTATGTATTTATGTATGTATGTATGTATGTAAGTATGTATGTATGTATGTATGTATGTATGTATGTATGTATGTATGGATGGATGGATGTATGGATGTATGGATGTATTATCATCTGAAACATTTATATGTAGACATCACTAGAAACATCCCAATCCTGTTTCAGATTAATCCGCCCAGTAGTATTTGCATTTTTTACCACCAGAAATTTGTGTAAACCAATGATTTGTATATCTCTTATCGGATTACTTTGCCCTGAGCAATCGACACACTAGACACAAAAATAACATTCCAAACAGACTTCTCTGCAGTGAGCAGAGCGGGATTTTTGACTGGTTAAAAGATAGGTAATTTTTTTTAGGTTGACCATAATGAAATCGAATATTCGAATCAGCGAATTGTGCAAATACGTACATATCGGTTTTAAAGCCAAAACATCAACTTACATTTAGGAATTAACTCGCAAAATATTGATTCTTTCATCGTTTAGGAAACTTTTATGTAAATATTATCAGCCAAACTTCATCTTACATTAGTATTGATGACACTGGTAAGAAGGGTGAGTACAAATTGATTTTTTAAATCCATTGTTCGCCGAAACAAGATAGATCTGTCATAAAGTTAATGTGACACGATTTCGATATTCGTGACTTATTTAAAAAAAAAGAGGAAAATTTACCCTATTATTTTACTCCCTATACGAATACAAACAATAGAAAAATCGACTCTAAAGCGATTCATTACAATGCGGAAATTGTATTTCAATATAATAAACATGTTAATCACAGCAAAATTGGTCAAAAGTGAAGTTAAGCGATTACTGAGACACGATGTCTATTACAAAGAACATAATACCGGTAATGTCTTTTGTTTGTCTTTGTATCCACTGGAAAATAAATGAATAAATTACTGATGAGAATATGGCGATGTTCGGAGGGTGGGGATGGATGGGGCACGGTTATCGTGTTCGTCGATGAGTAATTGTAATTGTATATCCTGTTGTTGGATTGATCGAATGCTTTGGAAACCGTGCTTGAACTATCTGACTGATTGTATGACAGACTGACATATTGACTGACTCAGAATAACCGACCGAACGACATATGGCACACACGAATAAACAAACAAACAAACGACTGACTGACTGACTGACTGACTGACTGAATGAATGAATGAATAAATGAATGAATGAATGAACGAACGAACGAACGAAAATGGGTGGATGAATAGATAAATGTAGACTGAAAATGCCTGTCTGTCTGTCTGTCTGTCTGTCTGTCTGTCTGTCTGTCTGTCTGTCTGTCTGTCTGTCTGTCTGTCTGTCCGTCCGTCCGTCCGTCCGTCCGTCCGTCCGTCCGTCTGTCTGTGATCTCATCGTTATCGTTAATCTCTTTCGGTAGATATTGGAAACCTCTTTACCATAAATACTTTAATTTCAAAGAAAAGTTAATTATATGCAAATACCTATTTACAGTTCAGCCCAAATTACTTTTCTTATTCCTCATCATATTTATTTCAATTTCCGTGGTTTTTACAATTTGAATGATGTCAAAACGTGTAGATGACACAAAGTATGACTGTAATTCATAATTTCATTCCTGTGTTTGTAAGAAATGTTGTCATGATTCTCTGTTTAGATTTTATCGGGTTGTCAGAGGCAATAAAATCGACTATTCAAAAACAAATATCACAATTACGATACTATAATGGTACTGTAAAATTTACATACAACAATATTAAACATGGTGGTATGTAACACTTAATTGATAATTTATGCTAATTTGGTTCCATTACAAAGAGAGTTATTGTAGTTTATGAATAAAAACTGCCGACGATATCCATGGATATGATACATACGATTCTAGGACAACTGCCCCCCGGACAACTGCCCCCCGGACAATTGCCCCCGGACAATTGCCCCCGAAGGACAACTGCCCCCCGGACAATTGCCCCCGAAGGACAATTGCCCCCCGGACAACTGCCCCCGAAGGACAACTGCCCCCCGGACAATTGCCCCCGAAGGACAACTGCCTCTCGGACTACTGCCCCCTAACGAAAAAAAAAACTAGTATTACAGATGTACGAGTTTGTCATTCATTAAAAAGTCACCGTCAGCAACTTAATGCCGCAATTTGCATACATTATACTCACTACATTCACATGTTTTACCGTTGTTATCTGTGATTATTGTTATAAAAGTCGGCATGATACTTTAACTTACCGCTGTAATTCACATAATTTATATGCACGTTCTACTCTATTGTCATCTGTGATAATTGTTACGACAATTATATTATTTTTTCTACTTTTGACTCGTTTTCTATCTTGTTACCTGTATATTTTGTATTTAACTGATAATAAATAAATCTTTTCCAGTAAAAAAAATGACTTCGTGTTCGTGTTTAGTGAGTATAATGTACGCAAATTGCGGCGGTAAGTTGCCGACGGTGACTTTTTAATGAATGACAAACCCGTACATCTGTAATACTAGTTTTTTTTCGTTCGGGGCAGTAGTCCGGGGGGCAATTGTCCTTCGGGGGCAGTTGTCCGGGGGGCAATTGTCCGGGGGGCAGTTGTCCTTCGGGGGCAATTGTCCGGGGGGCAGTTGTCCTTCGGGGGCAATTGTCCGGGGGCAATTGTCCGGGGGGCAGTTGTCCGGGGGGCAGTTGTCCTGTTACCGATACATACATGGAATTATATGACATTTGGTGACAATGACTGAAACAATGGAAAATCAAGTTTTTTACTCTCGGTGACACATCATTATACTAAATTAGAAACAATTCGAAGAGATTTAAAATTGGCGTGGTATCTATCTATCTATCTATCTATCTATCTATCTATCTATCTATCTATCTATATATATATATATATATATATATATAATATATATATATATATATATATATATATATATATATATATATATATATATATATATATATATATATATATATATATATATATACATTCGGCAAATATTGTCCATAGTTTCGAAAACCACGTTCAAATACAATAATATGAAGAAACTTGTGGTTATCATGATTGTAGCCACTGTCTGTCATTCCCAGCAGACTGACAGTGTAAGTATGAAAAGTGTCATTTTATGAAAGTAGTCAGATGTTGTGCATAAGGGAGCCTTCAGTAATTAGGTCGGAAGGGCTGGGGGAATTAGGCAGCGACGGAGTTCATATTTTACTACGAATCGGTTCTCCGGGGCTGGGGGATTAGGGGAGGGTCACATTTTACTTTGAGTAACTGTATTGTCTAATTATAACTTAGCATTATTTTGTGATTTTGGTATCCTATCGCTGTGTATCGTGTGTAATCGCCATGAAATGTAGCCGGTAAGTGCACACCTAGTGACCCTCCAAAAATTGATATTATTTTGATTGCTGACACTGTACTTTGCATTCTACTAGCTATAGATATGAGGTGCTCAAAACATGTTTCACTTTACTATAGCATCCTTGTAACCATGGTAATAAACAGCCCAGTGCTTGGAATTAGGATTAGGTATCATAATATCATATCATATCATCAAATCACTGCAGACAACCATACGGCAGATAGTGAATTAATTGTCAGTTGTGAGAAGAGAAGTGGGTCTCACAGGAGTAAAACTGGAACAGTTTGGTAAGGTAATGAGGGAGAATGTTGTATAAATGTTGATGTCAGTCCCGACAACATCTAGTGTTTAGGAGTTAACATTCTGGCCTGTAATTGAGCCAATGAGATCCTAACACTGGTACTAATTAATACAGTGCCTTCACACAAATATACTGTGCTGGTAGTAGTGGTTGGGGAAATAAACAATACCTTTAAACCTTTCAACGTGGTGGCAGCAGTGGGATTAATTCCTTGAAATCATTTATTCTGGGACTAGTGTCCTATTCTATGTCTGACAGCATTTCAACCATGTTTTTGAAATATATTAATAGGGAGGGCAATATTGCAGACAAAGGAAATTGTGAGAGGGTCACTGTCTAGCACGCCATAATCGGAGGCGGGTCACATTTTATGCAATAGCCCGGGCCTGATTGTCCCCTGCCCCCTTGTACTTACTGAAGGCTCCCTAAGTAGATGTGTCCGGCAGTCGTCCGAATCAAACGTGCGTGCCGCGATCCGGGGTTCCTCATGAAGAAAATCTGGCCAGTAATTACAAAACAAAACTTTAATTCACAAGCACAAATATACATGGTTATCAAGAATCTTTTCCCTACGTAAACTGCTGGTCATGCAAATAAGCACAATTCGACATTTCGGTCGGAATTTGGAATACATAATGATTGCGACACGACGCATCATGGCTGACGATCGCGATTGGGGACATTTCTTGATTGGAGACACTTGATTGGCTGCCCATTGCTGTCCCAAACAGGTGTTGGTAGATATGGCCTCTGAACACAACATACGTGGTCATGAATATAGTCAATAAAGTTCAGTAGATCCATAATATCATCATGGCAGTCTAACCCACATACAATTATCCACTGACAACAAGGTCCTGCCATTGGCTGTCTTTAATACCACTTTAGTACCCCCCAGCAAACGGACAGTTTGACAAATTTTGTCGACCTGAACGGGTGAAATGTTAATAGTAACTAATTAGAACCATTGGTCGTGGTACAAGAACTAATTATTACAGCATTGTGTTGGTGGTCTGAGTTTATGCACATCATTTAGACCATTCAACTATTAGTTAATGTTGTATGAATATGAGAGTAATATAATCGTTTGATTTGTTACCCAATAGAAACCTATCATTTCCAGACGGTCTGGTCCAGCTGAATGGACAGTAGATGGTCAGAGAATAGGGGTGTTTCCATTAGGCAGGGCAGCAGGTTGATTTACATAGTATACTAATATATAAGTCTCCATATAATTACTACTTTAAAACGTTGAATTGATTTTCTCTAACTCTATTTAAAATATCACGTGTTTATTTGTATAGACACACAATTCACACTGGTGCAATTATAGTATACAGTATACAATATAAGAGTTATGGTAGTTTTGGAACATATAGTTTCTGGCCCATAGTTTTAGAACTAGAGTTTGTGCTAGTCTTCCAGGGTATACATGTAGCATTCTCTGCATATGTATGGTTCTAGGCCCGTTGCCCCCGGCCCATTGCCCCCTGGTCGTGCCCGGCCTTTTGCCCCCATAATATATCACTATAGGTCACATCGTCAAGTTGGATTAATCATGAATGCACATAAGAGTGACTAATACGTTCATGGATTCTGAATTTTGAAGTACCATACCTTCTGAGAAAACAAGATGGCGGAGGAGGGTTCCGACATTTCCGCCAGGATATAACGCACATGTACATGTAATAAACAAGTACTCTAAGGTTGTTTGTTACACCTTCACCTATATGTATGAATGTACTGTATGTATGTATGTATGTATGTATGTATGTATGTATGTATGTATGTATGTATGTATGTATGTGAGTGTGTGTACGTATGTACGTGTGTGTGTGTGTGTATGTATGTATGTATGTATGTATGTATGTATGTATGTATGTATGTACGTACGTACGTACGTACGTACGTGTGTGTGTGTATGTATGTACGTACGTACGTACGTACGTACGTACGTACGTACGTATGTATGTATGTATGTATGTATGTATGTATACATATGTATGTATGTATGTATGTATGTATGTATGTATGTATGCATGCATGTATGCATGCATGTATGTATGTATGTATGTATGTATGTATGTATGTATGTATGTATGTATGTATGTATGTAAAAAAAATTGCAATGGAAAATGTGAGCCGTATCGGCTTTCATACTAAAGAGTTGAACAGCTTCATGATGACGAATTTTGATTTGTGTGAAATGTTCCGTTTGATGATACCCAGAGTTCTGTTTGCATTAGCTGCAGCTGATGATGACTGGTTTTCAATGAGTTGTGAATCAATACACCAAATCCTTTTCTTCAGTTACTGAATTCAATGGTTTATAATTCATGGTGTACTTGTGTGACTGGTTTGATGAACCAATGTACATAATCTTTCATTTGACCACCTTAAAAGACATTTGCCAGTCTTCAGTCCATGTAGACAATCTGTTCAAATCATCTTGAAAATTGTCACAATCCGCCTGTGAATTAACAGTTGAACACAGCTTGGTATCATCTGCAAATTTCAGTATGTAAGACTGTACTATGTCATCAATGTCATTAATGTAAATTAAAAATAAAATGGGTCCTAGCACAGATCCTTGGGGTACACCACTGGTGACGGCTGACCACTTAGATGCATTTCCATTTAGTACTGTACGTTGTGATCTGTCGGTTAACCAGTTCTGAATCCAAACACTGATCTTCCTGGTTACTCCATGTGCTTGTAGCTTTTTGAAACTAGTCTTGCATGAGGAACCTTATCAAAAGCCTTACTAAAGTCAAGGTATGCTATGTCTATTGGGTTTCCTTCATCCACTGATTTTGTTCCAAGTTCAAAGAACACCAGCATATTTGACACACATGATTTGCCTTTGGTGAACCCATACTGACTATTTCTGATGAGTGAGTGGTTCTCTAAGTGTTCTACCATAGCATTTCTTATCAATGTTTCTAGTACTTTACACAGAATACATGTGAGACTTACTGGCCTGTAGTTGCCAGCATGGTATTTTGGTCCTTTTTTGTAAATTGGAGTTACATTTGCTTGTCTCCATACTTTTGGAATACTTCCTTCTTTTAATGACAAATTGAAAGTAAAAGTGACGGGTGTTGCTAGTTCTTTGGCTAGCTCTTTCAGTACTCTGGGGTGTGTGTTATCAGGACCTGGAGTTTTGCTTGAATTCAATTTGATGAGTTGGTTGTATACTTCCTCTGTAGATATGTCAAAGTGTGATAACCAATCGTCCTGATCATCTAGAAGAAGTTCTGGTTGTGTAAAACTGTCCCTATCTTCCTGGGTAAAGACTGAACTAAAATATGCATTTAGTGACTCTGCTGCCTCTAAGTCCGATTCTATAATATGTCCTGTTTGGTCCTTCAATGGACCAAAGGAGTCCTTTGTTTTTTACTTTCTTCGTACATATGCGTAGAAACTCTTTAAATCCTTTTTTATGTTTTCACTTAACTTCTTTTCAAACTGGCGTTTAGCACGACGAACTTCTCTATTCACTAATACTTGGGATTGTTTATGTGCTTGGAAATCATTATAGTCTTTAGTACAGGTATATTTCTCCCATGCATGTTAGTTTTTCTTGTGATATGCTTTAACACCTTTTTATTTAGCCACATTGGCTGTCTTCTTCTTTTCCTATGTTGTAGTGGTGTGAACTTGTTAACTGTTTCATGTAATATAGAGTGAAAACTGTTCCAACATTGTTCTGTGTTACAGTCCGTGAATGTTGTGTCCCAGTCTATTTGTTGTTAGTGAATTCTTCATTGCTGTATAATCTGCTCTATTGTAGTTCGGCGTTTTCAAATTGTTTTTCGGAATGGATATCTTGACAATTACTTTCCACAGTATGATTGCATGATCATTATTAATTTTCTGAAATGATCTCTTACTTCCACTTCTTCCTTCCGCCATGTTAGGTTCAGAGGTCAATACAAAGTCGAGGATTGATTCTCCCCGAGTTGGCAAGGACACATGTTGACTGAGAAACCAATCCTGAATTGTATCCAGAAATGCCTGGCTTTCAATTGATTGTGCTGTCAGTCGATCCCAATTTATGGACGGGCAGTTAAAATCTCCCATACATAGTATACGTTCACTGCTTACTTTGGACAGTAGCCTATTAAGTTCATCACAATTGTTTTTGTCAGAGCTTGGACTTCTATAACAGACACCAATTATTAAATTGTCTCTATGGTTACATTTTAACTCACACCATACACTGTCTTCAAAACCACTTTTTGACAGGTCTCCTCTGTGGTTGATTACAAATCAGTCTTTTACATACAGCATTACATCACCACCTCTCCTTCCAATCCTATCCTTTCTTAACACGTTGTATCCTTGGAGATTTAGTTCAGCAGTTCAGTGTATGATCCTTTGTGGCCCAGGATTCAGTCACTCCAATAATATCAGGGTGTAGTTCATTTACTACAGCTTCAAACTCATCAAATTTATTTAGCAGACTTTTATTTTACTTATTTACTTATTTATTTATTTATTTATTTATTTATTTATTTATTTATTTATTTTCGACAATAAGTCAGGGGGGAAAAGGTCGCACAGGTGGCAAGCACCTATATAAGAGCAACCCTCCAAATACAACAAATGGCATACACAAGAAAGAAAACTAACAAGAACATTAAAAACAGTAAACATAAGATATACACATTTGTTTACACTTTGTTTGAAGACTTAGACAAGTTCTTGGCTTTCTGTTAGGTTATCTTAGACGGGAAGATCGTCGTTGATCCGCTTGAATGTAACCACTTGCTATTAGAGCTTACAAGTGGTTACATACTAGCAAGGGGTAAACCATTTGACATACATACATACATACATACATACATGTACATACATACATACATACATACATACATACATACATACATAACTTTTTATTCGTGAAATTGATGGGTGTAGCATATTTCAAAAAAAGAAGGTAAAATTTGAAAGTAGGCTGTAAAAATTGAAGTATTGGGAATCAAACGTGGGTGGGTTTGGGAGAGAGGTTCCCCTTCCCGCCCTTCGAGATGTTTCAGACTCTATGTTCAATGACTAAAAGAATTCCTTCTGGTGCTATTTTCTAAAGGACCAAAAGAGTGCTAACTGGTTCTCTTTTAACCTGTCAAGGTGATAACAATACCCTTTCCTGATCAAATTTGAAATTTACGAAAACTATCATCAAGAAATAATCTCCAAGTATAATGTTAACGTTGCATGTTATACCATTCAAAATAATGTATCATAATGAAATGTTGTTGTATTCAACTTGAAGGTACTGAGTCAGGTCATTATATATATACTCAGTAATTTGACCTGATCGTAGTGATTTGCATTGTTTCCGCATTGCCAACAGTTAATATGACAATAAGTTGTAAAAGTTTAAGTACTCAGCCACCGAACGCCAGAAACACTATGTACCTGGAAATTTGACATTTATAGCTAGTTTCCGCAATTCCAATTTTTTTTAGCTCATACACTGGAGGCATTTTCTTCTGTCTTGAGTTGATAAGCAATTTTTCCCTCACTTTTCGCCTGCAACAATTTTTACCCGATTAATCCCCACCCCATCCCAGACATGAAATGGTGTAACCCTAATAAGCGGAAATAAGGACTGATCTACAAGTCTGAGGTTATCCACCGACAATCTGATAACTTGTGGCCATTTCATAAGATTAATTGCTCCTCATTATCTGCGACATTCATTGTTTAAAGGTCAAATCGGACACTATTCTTATTAGTAATGGGACACCACATATGGAAATCGTCAATCTTTATACTGAGTTTTATACAAACACATGTCAACTTTTCTAACTTCCAATGTTTGTATTGCATAATATATCAATCCATTTAATCATAAATTGACATCAATATCGTCATCAAGTGATGACATACCAATTAGAAGTCGGGTGAGATTGCTATATATTGTGAACGTTTCTGACTTTAAAACCACACGTTTTGGAGTCTTCATCAGGTGGTTACCAGAACGAAGAACAACTCATAGGTAAGCAGAATTCGTTGCTTTTCTTCGGCCTTTTTTTCTAATTGCATAGAGTATTCGGTTCAACCGCTCGGTTATTGTACAGTGAGAATTTATCTTAATTGTGACTCTGACTTCAGAAATGTATGGGTCACAAACTTACCTTTGAGCTTTAAAGCATAGAGGCGTGTAATGTTTCTTAGATTGTTATTTTCCTTGTCTACTGGCTAAAGATAACAACGTTTTGACCACAGAGATTGATACATTTGTAGCAGCAGGATTCGTATGATATTATATCTTTTAAGATAACAGGAAACGACTCAATACTCAGACAGAATCCAAAGAAACTTGTACTGTGGCCGTATAATGAATTACAAAGGTACTTCATCACTACATCGATATTTCTTAAGTTCTTTTAACAATATGTCATTTTGGTAGAAGTTCGACATGTAAACGTAAAAAGTTGATTGGGTTCACATAGTAGCTATGTTTGAAAACTTTTTTACAGGAATAGAAGTACCATGAGCGTTTTCCTGATAACTCTGCTGCTGTTGACCTTGTCAGCTTTCGCAGACCACTCTGGTATGTATGTATGTATGTATGTATGTATGTATGTATGTATGTATGTATGTATGTATGTATTGATTACAATTAATACCCCATATACACTTTGTTTTCTGTTCGTATTGAATGTTAATTACAAGAGGCTTCGACTCTCAGAATGTAATTCAACCCGTTGATAGTTTTCATATCCTGGTAAAACACGTGAATTATGTTGCAGTGTTAGATACCAGTGAAATATGTATTTCCTAGTAGGGTGGACATTTTCCCGAGACTTGAAATGTAGAAATGCGAGACATTTCTAACGAGCTGATATTTACCAAATTATGACAAGCGATGACATTTTACCATTTACACTATTTCAGTTCACTAATTCAATTCAATTAACTTAATTCATTTCAAATGGACAATTTGGTCTGGGAAACAAACTATAGCTACACAATTTGAATAGAGACAGTAATATCACAAAAAAGGTTACACATTGTAAGTACATGTCACATGACTGAAACGACAAAATTGACCAATGTATCAAGGGATCAAAGATACCTTTGTGGTATGCCTATAATGTTGAAACCTATGGATACAGTTCTTACTTGATAGTAAATTTTGAAACAAACATATACACGAAAAGTTTGCTAGTACAGCTAGCAATGGAAGTTTTGCATAAAAAAGATAAAATAATTTAATCTACTGAAAAAGATACAATTTCAGAGTACAAACCCTGTTTTTCCCTTTTTCGAAGATTGCCTCAGTATTTACATCATTTCCGCGTTCACAATGCCTCGTTATCATCTACTTCAGTAATCATATTAACATGTTTGTTTTTTTGGAATAATGTTTAGCAAAGATTTGCATCCTCAAAACAATCCTCAAACGTTTTCTTTGTATGAAATATTCAGAAGTCAAAGTTTAATTAATTTTTTTAGCACAACTGAACTGAGGTTCAGTAGTGCTATAGGGATCACCCAGAGTCTGTCTGTCTGTCTGTCTGTCTGTCTGTCTGTCTGTCTGTCTGTAAACAACTTAAAGTAAAAAACCGCTGAACCGATTGCCATGATATTTGGTGGGTTCATTAACTTGGGTGTCTAGTTGGGAAATTGTTCAAATTAAAATGATCTTACCACCGGTTTGTGATTTTGGTCAAAAAATGTGATTTTTGGTCAAAAAACTTAAACTCAAAAACTACTGGGCAGATTGGGCTGAAATTTGGGTGAAACATTCTTCAGGGTGTTTTTACTAAGAATTGTTCATGATATGATGGCCCCATCAGTGATATGCAAATTAGGGCTAAAATGTGTCTCTTTGGTCAAAAATCTATAATTCCAAAACCACTGAGCAGATTAGGCTGAAATTTAATTGGAATGCATCTAGGGATGTATGGACGAAGAAATATTCCATGAGTGATATGCAGATTAGGTGTAAAAATTTTCATTTTTGGTCAAAAACTTATATCTCAAAAAGTACTTGGTCAATGAGTCTGAAACTTGGTGAGATGTTTCTGAAAGTGTTATTCTGCAGATTTTTTATTCAAAACATTTTGACAAAATTGGCCCTAGCAACCATGACCATACCTTAGCAACAACCAAATGGCAGTATATTTTGGTCAAATAACAACATCATCTGGTAGGCAAGTGAGTAAACATTCAAAACATGTATGCAAATATGCCTAGCAACAAGACCACGCCCATAGCAACAGCCAAATGATCACATATATTGCGAAGATAACAACAGGGATTAAAAGAATTGAATAAACATTCAAAAAATGTATGAATATTTGCCTAGCAACAAGACCACGCCCATAGCAACAGCCAAATAATCACGTATTTTGCAAAGATAACAACAGGAATTGAAAGACAAATGAATAAACATTCAAAAAACGTATTCAAATGTGCCTAGCAACAAGACCACGCCCATAGCAATAGCCAAATGATCACATATATTGCGAAGATAAGAGGATTAATAGACAAATGAATAAACATTTTAAATGTATGCAAATATGCCTAGCAACAAGACCACGCCCATTGCAACAGCCAAATAGTCACGTATATCGCAAAGATAGCAACATGGTTGGATAGGCAACTGGGTAGTCATTCAGCAAATGAACACCTATTGTTAGCATGGACGAGCATATGGATAAACATTTTTAAAAACTGTACAGTTGTGCTACAACGCCATTAGCGGTATTTTTATAATTGTAGCCGATGCGACAAATGACAGCGAGGACCTGGGTGTGCCAAAAGCATCACGTGAGTATCATTCCACAACGTTGAATGAGTTGACAGTTATGATAATTACAATGCATGCATACATACATACATACATACATACATACATACATACATACATACATACATACATACAGATAAAGGTTACAGCCCGGTTTAGAGTGACAAATAAGGGCATAGCCACTAAGAGCTTTCACTGTTCTTTTTTCTATTTCCTACCTGACATCAATCATGTCTTATCTGAGTTTATCAGTAGTAGTAGTAATAGTAAAATTTATTTAAGAACAGGGTAGCCAAGAAACAACAGAAGCTGATTTCCACCTGGGCCCTGTTACCACACACACAAAAAAACATTACATACCACACAAAAAGAGATTACAAACAATGCAAAAGCAACGTTTAACAAAGACAAGATGAAAAAGCAACAATATCAATAGATAAATTTACACCGCCATCCAGTTACACCATACTGGAAGTCATCCTCTCTGACATAATATGATTTATGTATGTATTTCTAAAAGTATGAATTGTTTTGCACTGCTTAATATGTGTTGGTAGACTGTTCCATAAAACAGCTCCAAGAGTATTTAAAGGTTCTCTTGCCGGAATTACTGCTAATTCTCGACACATGCGTATTGAGATTGGATCTTTGTCTAGTGGAATAGTTATGTACTTCATCCAACTTAACCTCTTGACATATTTAGTACGATACAGAGGTGTTAATTTATGAAGAACTTTAAAATAAACGCACACCTTCTAAAAAGCAAAACGCTCATAACATGACAACCAATTTAAACTCTCTAACATAGGAAAAGAGTGTGTCCAACATGTAGGCCCACACTGAAGGATTATCCTGGCTGCTATTTTGGAGCCTCTGAAGTCTGGTCATTCCAAGGCAAGAGTAGAAAATACTCACACGACTGGATTCGACTCATTTCGATCTTATTACATTGATTTTCACAAGGAAAAAAGAGCCAAGTCTGACGTTCAGGTATGGTCCATTATTTTCACAGGTAGGACGACGTCGACTGTTGTCCATACCCAACTGGTTTGTGAACATAACCAACTTAACTTGCACTGCTCTCATGGTACAATTATTCACGTTGTATCGGCAAACTACGGGAGAACCGACGACGGAGAGACGTGCCCACACAGATCCATTAAAGATCTAGAATGTAGCGCTGAGACCAGTGTGGATGTTGTTACTGAAGCATGCGAGGGTGAAGAGTCTTGTAGTGTCAGAGCTAGCAACAGTGTCTTTGGTGATCCGTGTGTTGGAACATTCAAATACTTGGAAGTCGAATATTATTGTGAGTACTTTTGGTTATTTTAAATGTGTAATGAAAACGTTAACGTTCTAGATCACATTCTCACGACAGCGCTAGCAATGCATAGGTGATAATATGCTGCTTTGTTTGTGTGAACCTCAGACCACTAACCGTGACGTGAACCGACTGTGTACTCTTGGGCAGCAGCTGTCCGTGTTGATACCTTTGTGGTGGTCTTGATGTTTCTTTAATTTACAGATGTTCTTTTACCGTGTCATAAGTATCGTCTTCTTCTGTTGAACGGGACACATGACTGCCAAAATTTAATTTGCAAGGCATGAAACAAGTTTTTATTTGCATTGAAACGTTTCTGCGGCGGTGTCATTGGGAATCCATCTCATTGCCCAATGCGAGCGCTTTCTTGCCCTGTACTGTGCACTGAACTTATAGGGAACGTCTTTAGTACATATCTGTTGTGACGAAGTCATTCTCGGGGAATCAACTAGCTTACTTACATCTTTGTTTTGCACGGACGACGTTCTCTTATAATACCGTACTGCTGTCGATCGATGACCAGTGCGTGCCATAATACATTGTTCATTTACATCTTTTTCATATAATGTTGTGGCTAGTGTTACCGTCAGTGAATGGTTGGTGTAAAATTTACTATCGTCATTGAAAGGCAAGAGTAGAAATCCCTACACAACTGGAATCTACTCATTTCGTTCTCATTACATTGATTTTCACAAGGAAAAAAGAGCCAAGTGTGACATTCAGGTATGGTTCATTATTTTCACAGGTAGGACGACGTCGACTGTTGTCCATACCCAACTGGTTTGTGAACATAACCGACTTAACTTGCAGTGCTCTCATGGTAAAAATATTCACGTTGTATCGGCAAACTACGGGAGAACCGACGACGGAGAGACGTGCCCACACAGATCCATTAAAGATCTAGAATGTAGCGCTGAGACCAGTGTCGATGTTGTTACTGAAGCATGCGAGGGTGAAGAGTCTTGTAGTGTCAGAGCTAGCAACAGTGTCTTTGGTGATCCGTGTGTTGGAACATTCAAATACTTGGAAGTCAAATATTATTGTGAGTACTTTTGGTTATTTTAAATGTGTAATAAAAACGTTCTAGATCACATTTTCTCGACAGCGCTATCATAGGTGATAATATGCTGCTTTGTTTCATGTGAGCCGAGTGTATACTCTTGGGCAACAACTATCCAGTTGATATCTTCGTGGTGGTCTTGATGTTTCTGTGATTTACAGATGTTCTCTTACCGTGTCATAAGTGTCGTATTCTGTTGAACGGGACACATGACTGCCAAAATTTAATTTGCAAGGCCTGAAACAAGTTTTTATTTGCATTGAAACGTTTCTGCGGCGGTGACATTGGGATTCCATCTCATTGCCCAATGCGAGCGCTTTCTTGCCCTGTACTGTGCACTGAACTTATAGGGAACGTCTTTAGTACATTTCTGTTGTGACGAAGTCATTCTCGGGGAATCAACTAGCTTACTTACATCTTTGTTTTGCACGGACGACGTTCTCTAATAATACGCGTACTGCTGTCGATCGATGACCAGTGCGTGCCATAATACATTGTTCATTTATATCTTTTTCATATAATGTTGTGGCAAGTGTTACCGTCAGTGAATGGTTGGTGTAAAGTTTACTCTCGTCATTGAAAGGCAAGAGTAGAAATCCCTACACAACTGGAATCTACTCATTTCGTTCTCATTACATTGATTTTCACAAGGAAAAAAGAGAGAAGTCTGACATTCAGGTATGGTCCATTATTTTCACAGGTAGGACGACGTCGACTGTTGTCCATTCCCAACTGGTTTGTGAACATAACCGACTTAACTTGCAGTGCTCTCATGGTAAAAATATTCACGTTGTATCGGCAAACTACGGGAGAACCGACGACGGAGAGACGTGCCCACACAGATCCATTAAAGATCTAGAATGTAGCGCTGAGACCAGTGTGGATGTTGTTACTGAAGCATGCGAGGGTGAAGAGTCTTGTAGTGTCAGAGCTAGCAACAGTGTCTTTGGTGATCCGTGTGTTGGAACATTCAAATACTTGGAAGTCGAATATTATTGTGAGTACTTTTGGTTATTTTAAATGTATAATAAAAACGTTCTAGATCACATTTTCTCGACAGCGCTATCATAGGTGATAATATGCTGCTTTGTTTCATGTGAGCTGAGTGTATAATCTAGGGCAGCAACTGTCCTGTTGATACCTTGGTGGTGGTCTTGGTGTTTCTGTGACTTCAACGTGTTCTCTTACCATGTCATAAGTATCGTCTTCTTCTGTTGAACGGGACACATGACTGCCAAAATTTAATTTGCAAGGCCTGAAACAAGTTTTTATTTGCATTGAAACGTTTCTGCGGCGATGTCGTTGGGATTTCCCTCTCATTACCCAATGCGAGCGTTTTCTTGCCCTGTACTGTGCACTGAACTTATAGGGAACGTCTTTAGTACATTTCTGTTGTGACGAAGTCATTCTCTGTGAATCAACTAACTTATTTACTTACATCTTTGTTTTGCACGGACGAAGTTCTCTTATAATACTGTACTGCTGTCGATCGATGACTATTGCGTTCTAAATATCAGTGTTCATCTATACATTTCTCATACAAAGTTGTGGCAAGTGTTACCTTCAGTGAATGGTTGGTGTAAATTCCGTCAATTCCTGCTACTGCCATAATACAAGGTACATATCTGTCAAGCGTGTTACGACCGATTGGCTTACAATTGAAACGAATAGGTTGTGCATCAGTTGACTTTGCACATATAGAAAAACACTGCATGAGAAAGTCCGCTTGGAGTCTCCATACATATTCCAATAGCTTCTTTTCTTATTCATGAGTTATAGGGTGGACTTGTTTGATGAATGCACCATGTCCTTGTCGCAAAAGCTCCTTCCTCTTTGCGTCTACTCTTGCAGAGTTGCTCTCTAACAAATTAATATTAGGCCTATTATAGTCTTCCCGTAGTTTCCTCTGTATTCCAGCCAAAAACAGATTGATCGATCGAATTCGGTGGGTAGGGCTTACCATTGCATTTCCTCGCCTCCATAACAAAGTTTACCAGAAATGGACATAAGTCCTCCGACGACAACTTTGATAACTCTTCGAGGTTTGGTATAATTGTCTCCTATCTCGCTCAGATTTCTTGTGAAGGCCTAATCCTGCCATACATGTATACACCAAGTTGTATTTCTTCTAGTGTTCCCAGGAACACGTCCCCTCACACTTGTCTGAATGTCTTCATCTGACATAAATACAAATATACGTCTTTCTGCCACGAGTTTTTCTGCTGAAATGAACAGACTGACATAATTTATGCATTTCCGTCACATTACTAACAATTTATATCGTCCGGCAACGGTGTATTCGGAGATCCCTGTGTCGGAACTTTCAAATATCTTGATGTTACACGTTATTGTAAGTTTACTAAATATGTCACGTTCAAATCTAATACTGATGTCTTTTTTAATTTGCCCTACTATATTGTGTTTGAAATATTGTAGAGAGTAAAACCATGATCAACGATAAGAACTCTCAGGACATTACTGATATACATTATAAACGGAATTTACTAGAATGTCATGACACCTGGACCGACTTTGTAAATGTGGTTCAAGGTAGTAGCTGATTGCTGTTTACCAATATTGTATATCAGAAGTGAGAATGATTCATCGTCTCATTAGCCTAGAATCCATGGGGGGGGGGGGTATTTACTCTCGCCATTCCAAGGCAAGAGTAGAAAATACTCACATGACTGGAATCTACTCATTTCGATCTTACATTGATTTTCACAAGGAAAAAAGAGCCAAGTCTGACGTTCAGGTATGGTCCATTATTTTCACAGGTAGCACGACTTTTGTCCATTCCCGCCTGGTTTGTGAACATAACCGACTTAACTTGCAGTGCTCTCATGGTAAAATTATTCACGTTGTATCGGCAAACTACGGGAGAACCGACGACGGAGAGACGTGCCCACACAGATCCATTAAAGATCTAGAATGTAGGGCTGAGACCAGTGTGGATGTTGTTACTGAAGCATGCGAGGGTGAAGAGTCTTGTAGTGTCAGAGCTAGCAACAGTGTCTTTGGTGATCCGTGTGTTGGAACATTCAAATACTTGGAAGTCGAATATTATTGTGAGTCAAAATTTATTTTATTGAATGACATCTAATTCTCTTACATGGACGAGAAGTAATTAACAGTGGCTCTCACAATATGTCACAAAACATTTTAAAGAAAGTCAACACTCTATGCAGTTGTTGGCTTCAAAAAACATCATAGTCATTGGATTAATATTGTTCATTTTCAATCAGCGAAATCATAGACCCTCCACCAACGTTGGTCTATGGCCAAATGGAAAAGTCATTAGCAACTTTAAACATTGAAAATATCAATTTGTTTTTCTATATATTTCTCTTAATCTCTGCTTCACTGTCTTATTATTTTAGTACTATGAGTCAATAATGTGATAGTAGACTTTACCTCCATCAAAAACTTGACTATCATGTTCACTCATTTGTGCATTTGTTTAGGTGCTAAAATATGAATTTACATTGTAGGTCCCATCAAGCTTATCCCTACCAACATTAAATCAACCAATTCATCACAATCTTTCAAACTACATTTCTTTGAGCAATACATTGATCAAGTGTAACTTTTGTCATGTTTTATTCCTGCACATTGAAATCGACTCATCAGTCGTGTACACCTCCGTTTCCACTCTGAGATGAACAGAGAGACTTCGGTTCTACCCCTAAGTAGTAGTTTCTTCCAGCTGTAGCATTAATCGTGTAATATTTGAGTGGCAAGATTCGTCAGTCTAATTCAGGCATATCCGGTAAAAACAAAATTTAGAAAATAAAACACGTCTCTCAATATTATAAGGTTTGATCTGAATATATTTAAAAGTCACCTAAAGTGGATTTTTTCCAAAGAAAAACGTCAATTTTAATACATAACGAAATTACGGGCTATGAATAACTGAATACATTCAACACTTGTGTCGCAAATGTTTTGTTTTACATGTTGCTGAACAACGCGATTTCTCAATTCAACTCGATGATTTAGGAATGTTACTGTACCAACAAACATAGGAAAGTAGTTATTCTTTTTAGAACATGTAAAAAAATTATCGACAGTATAAATGTCAAAACTGTACTTCAACAACCCGGGAATTCAACTGCGCTATGTCATCAGTGGTACGGTCCGTATCACGTACACTGTATGTCAAACTTTCAAATAGTGTAACAATTTCTAGGGGTACAGTGATGCCTCGATACTCATTACAATGTTACGATAATCGTGCTAACAGGCCTACTGTTACAATATTGCAATGCATGGCGATGTTATGTCGCCGATATGACGTATCGCGTGGAAAATGCACATAGTAATAGTATATGGAAGGCGCATGCGTAGTCACTGCGCCGCAATGCATTCTTGGGTGAACCACCATTTTTTTTTATCGCAAAGAGCTATCGAGCTGTCGCATAGAATCGCATAGTATATACGACGCACATGCGTACTAGTCATTAAGCCGCTACATGGCCGCTGCTCGAGCTATGAATCTTGTGATGAGTTTACTCGGATCTATTTGCCTCGTAAAGCACTTTGAGAGATGTGGGGGAAGTGTTAAACTGGCATATTATTAATTTTATTGTAGGTGTTTCGTACTAGTGGTGACGAATAGACTTGACGAATTGGGTGTCTTCCATGGTGAGCTGTCTTTAATTTATTCGTGTGGTTTTTAAATTTAAAAAAAATGAAAGAAAGATGGGATATTTTTTTGGCTTTCCTTAAGATTATGATTTAATCTTACTTACAACATGTAAAAGGTGCATTTTATGTACAGTTTCTACGATATCATTTTCCTTTGGGATAGGTACCCTGACCGGGGATGGGGCGGGGTTAATGTTCGGAAAAATGATAATATTTAAACTTTGAGGCTGCGAACACAACAGACGTGGTCACGTGATTGTAAAAGGGAACGTACGCCAAAGGATAAAGTAAAGTGTTGAATGGGTTGGCGTTTTTTTGTATCACCGTGTGAAATAAGATAACATATAAGCTATAAGCTTATGTTTGCGCTGATATCTACTTTAGCATCACACATGAAATATATTTTTCGAATATTTCTTTTCGAATGTGAAGTTTCGTAGAGACAGAGAAACGATCTCCAAAGTCTTTTTGAGATTGTAATCGTATAACTCGTCTATATCTTTACAGATGGAGTATAACCCAGCTAATATATTCAGTAACTATACGCATGCCCAAAAGAAGCTAATAATGGCGTAATTACAGTGAAATGTTATATTCATACCAATAACTTGCATGAAATGAGTTCCGAGTATTTGTTAGCAATTCATTGCTACGTGAAGAGTAAGGCTGTTATGTAGTATACTAGACGCAGTAAAGTAGCAAAAAATAAACCATTTCAGTCTTCGAATGAAAACAAAAATGATAGGTCAAGGTTAGATTATTCTCTCAAATACAAAGTGCGGTAAATTGTGCCGGGGTGATTTGTGTCAATGTAAATCTTTCATTTTGGCCAAATAAAGCTTTGCGAGTAACATTTCGTATGCTATTGTAATGACTATACGTGTGTATGGACAATCAATCCGCCGTCACAACGGCTTCAGCAATGTTTGAGTATTCGTGCACCGAAGGCTTTTGAGGGAACTGTCACACCCAACGTGCTCTTTTACTTGGCTTTATAACGGTATAAACTAGTATGTAATTGATAACTAAATTCATTAAAAAGTTTGAAGACTTCACTTTTGTGTTTTCTGTGAAGAATTGGTCGGATCGCACACGCGAAAGTTGTTTTAATTTATTTTGTTTACTCATTCTGCCTTGTTGCTCGTTATATTCATCACCTCAAAATCATCATTGTAGTTATCGACATGATTAAAATCGTCATTTCCCTTGCAGTAGTACTAATATTCATAAAAAAAACGTCTCACTGAAAGGGGGCGCTTAAGCTTGTTTGGCGCAAAGCTGTGATGTGCTACTAGTGTACATGCTGTCAAATGTCTTCTTTGCGTTCATTTCCAACCCACCCCCACCCCCACCCCCATCCCCACCACTGTCACCGCTAACATTTAGAGTAAGACAAACAAAAGTAATAGAAAATAGACAAAGGAAACCGCATATAAATAATTATTCTCAGTTTATTAATGAATCACTATATAAGAAACAATCCAATTCATAAAATTGTAAAAAGCGAGATGTTCGATTAAATACAAAATTTTAATCTGAGTATCGCTATCATACTTTATCTAGGCAAAGATGAACATTTATAGCAATAAGCGCTTAGTATTCAATAATTCTAAAACTATGAGTCATGGGTTATAAAGATGCCAAGATACAAAAATGTGTCTGTCTGTCTGTCTGTCTGTCTGTCTGTCTGTCTGTGTCTGTCTGTCTGTCTGTCTGTCTGTCTGTCTGTCTCTAGCTCTCTGTCTATCTACTTTATCTTCCTGGTAATGATGACTTAAAATTTAAAAGGTAATCGCATTATTATACCTACTGAAGCACACTTAACCACTATTTGCAATTGACTGAACTCAAACCTTGTATTGAGATATAACTCATAAACGATCCGATGACGTCATTTATGATACGTATAAAAAAGTGTTCAGGAAATTCCTAGTATGCAATCAACTGTTCTAACAATGCCAGATCTTATACGATGTTCTAGAAGGTGACATGCATCACCATTAACATAATACTGGAATGAGGTTTTATTTAAGGATTTCCACTTGAGTAAAAAACTTATAAACTCACCTTGTGCGCATGCCACTTTAAAGGGATACATGTTGAAATTGCCTATATAATTATGTGACTTATAACTACTTTGATATCTTTAATACTTTAAAATAGTATCAAAGAGTTGCCAGAAACAATCTGACTACATTTCATTTACAGTCAACATTGACTTACAGTAGTTCTATATTATATGGTCAAATGGTATTATATGCATCCATACACAAGATTCCCTAGTCTACATTGTTTAATTAACAGTGATATTCAGTGTTTACAATCAAATACAACCTTGGATAATCAATAGTGAGAGAACGTACAGCAGCTTTGTAACACAGTGACACATCATCAGCCTCTTGACAGGAATAATGCAAAGAGTAAAAGAAAACCGCAAAAACTTGAATGTCACATAAAAATGCATAACTGTTTAAAAAGTTAGTGTAAGAGTTAAAGTGACTTTTTTGTTTTGCTAGTAATTTCATATAAACCTGTCAATCTTATTACTGTCTGTGAAGAAACAAAATGAGGACGAAATATTAAAAAGATCTCTACTGAATCTTTAAACGGACTTGATGAATACGTCATACTCGTAGACTTATCAAACCCCACACATACCTGACTTAAATCAGCTGATTGTACTAGTACACGGAGAGACGTATCAAAGTCACTGTAACCTACATCCAAACGGTATGATTATTTTATGCATTCTCTTCAAGTGCACATGACTTTGACTTTCAATTGTGTTAGCCTTTGTGTTTTAAAGGAAATCGTGTTAATTGCCACGTTCTCAGGATAACTAGAATTACTACAATGGCATCTAACTTACATTTCAAGGATTTGTTGGGACCGGGCATAATTATGTGTCTCGCACAGAAAATACAATTATGACACAAATATTACACAATCGTAAGATGAAGGACACGCATGAAAGTTATCACAAAGTTGATGATGACAACTGCATTGAAAATGGGATATTGTATTTAATACTGGGAAATTTTTATGACACAGTCTGTTTACCCACCGTAATACAGTTCTGTAATTGATTTATAACATAGTCCACCTGACAACTTGAAACAGTGGTTGTCGATGCTGGAAGGGTTGGGACAGAATTCGGACAATTGGAAAGAGAAGTCAGACGAGTGTCAACAGTATCCCATTGCTGGGTCAGCTGTAATGAGAGTTGATAAAATGCCATTAACGTACGCGTTCTATTCTACGTATGGTAAGATTCTGTCATCGCGAACCGTTCATAGTTCGAGGTGATGAGCTAACTGCTGTTTGACAGAACTTTATTCGTTTGACAGAAATGGAGAGTCGCTGATGAAGAGGTCCAGTGTCTTCGAAATATTTAGGCTAGAATTGTATGGTTTGCGGTGATACTATGTATGTTAATTTATAGTACAAAATCTGGGGCCATGAGATACTTGGTACTGTACGCACAGTATACGTCTGTGCAGAGATGTTAACAGAGTGGTTAAAGTCAATATTAAACCTGACTATCAACAATTATCAAACATGTATTTCGAAGTTCTTAGTTACAAAATATTAGTTTTCTATAGGTGCAATGCACCAGTCACTGGTCTTCTTTTGGTGAGAAGACGGTAAACACCGTTGTCCCATGCACGGAGCTCTGGATATTACCAGACGTGAATGGTATTTCACCGAAGACGATTGGACGATCATCTGCCAAATGTTTCTTGTTTACGTACGAACCCAAGTACAAACTGTTGTCGTATGGCGGGCGTGCATTCTCACGTGCTGCACCCCGTCTATGGAATGCAGTGTCATTCGAAACACGACAAAAACCAACAGCTAAGTTAACCTATCCGAAGTTCAAAGAACTTAATTAAAGACATATCTATTCTCCAGAGCATACTAATTGTACAGCGCCTCCGAATTCTACATCGTAGTGGAAACTGGCGCTTTATCAATTCACTGATTGATTGATTGATTGATTGATTGACTGACTGACTGACTGACTGACTGACTGACTGACTGATTATTGATTGATTGATTGATTGATTGGTTGGTTGATTACGATTTGTTGTTTTATTCAAACTATTTCAACATAAAAAGGGTGTCATTCTGTGTTTGTATTGTGGGAATAGTTGTGTTTGGAGGTGTTAGAGGAACCCCCACCCCGAATCATTTTACAAGGAGCCCCACCCCTCGGGGGATACTATTGTAAAGCACATACACGTCAACATGCATTTATAATTAATTACCTGGATCTGAGTATTTGCAGTAATAAAGAGCTTATGACTGCATGGGACTGCATGGGGTGTAAGATTGTTTTATGTATTGTCACAGGTTGCATTTGGCCATGACCTACAAGTGTTCAACGAAGCAGAGAGGCTCCCTTCATCAAAGCGATACATCTGATCCTAGCTGCTATATCACGAAGGTTCTCTAAACCGTTGGATGACGTAGGTAGACACAAATACACTAAAACTCAATCTCAATCTCAATCTTTACATTACCCCTTCTCCATACCCCCCCCCCCCGAAAAAACAAAACAAAACAAAACAAAACAAATAGGTCTAGTAGTCTGATATGGTGAAATACAAACGAATGAATCATTAAATGTACGTTGTATTCGCAAGATCAAACATAAATAGTTTATTGGTTTCATTCTCTTTGTGCGTTTAAACGTTAAAAATAAATGTAAAAAAACTTTACATTGGTACTTTAATAATTAGACAACAAAAGGCAAAAAATATCTTGCAATTACATTCTTATTGTGTTTTTTTTTTTATTTTCCAAGGGAGCACAATGGTATTAAAAGTATGATGTCGTAGTATGATAAGGAAGATTCCGCATGTCTCAATTTTAATCGAATTAGTTTTGTGAAAGAGAATCTGTAATCATATCATTTCATATCTAGATAGTATAATCCGTGGGCACGAAGTTATCGTCGTGGTGTACGGGAAGCTTGTGAAATAATGTTAGTTTCATGTAAGGAGCACAGAACTGAAGGAATTATTTTGTTCCAGAGTTGTAATTTCAATACTTCTACTTTTTCCATTATCTCAAAAAGAAAAAGTCTTTAAAATGATAACTGTTGCTTTGTAAACGATGCTTTTTATGAGTCATTTTCCAGGAAGGGAAAATTATATATATATATATATATATATATATATATATATATATATATATATATATATATATATATATATATATATATATATATATATATATATATATAATAGTCATGCAAAAACAAACTTAATATATCTTATTTTTTTTTTAGAAAGTATATTTATGTACATTTATTTGTATACCTACACATGTATATACAGGTGTGTGTATACATGTATTACAAATTACTATGTTTCTGTATATTGTTGCAGAAAGCTTACGGGTGCATGCCAATCCATCGGCAGCATCAAAAAAAACATATCTAAGAGAAAGGACAGCATACAGTTGATTAGAATGACGTTAAGGTCCTAGATAGAGTCTAACTGGCAGAAACATGGTATCAAGGAGGCCATTTACATCGATATCAATTGCTGCCCTAACGACCTGAACAGAGATTGAGGGATGATACTTTCTCCCCATGATCTCCTGGAGCATTCTCCCGTGTCACATGATCATAAACAGCGCCATCTATCATGGAGTGAACAAGACAGACAGTTTGCAGCGGAAAGCTCTCATCACTGAGCTTATCAAATTATGTCGTGTATTCCCGGCATTGGTTAAAATCTTAGTACTCACAAATAAAATAAACTTACATTTTTTAATATCCTTTCTAAAGATAAATTTTATTACATCAATAGTCTTTGCATTACAGATAACCAATGTATGCACAAATTTTGCAAATAAATCCACAAAAAATCGCAAAATAAGTAATATGTACACTAGAATAGACATATCACATCATAATATTCATTTCCTTTATATACAAAATAACAGAAAGTAAATGTCAATCTCAAGTTGAAATACAGTACATAAAATATTTCGGCATAAAAAAAAGTTAGTAATAATCTTTACGGTGTGTGTAAGTTCAACGGATTCTATGACACATTAATGTAGAATGCGCCTCGAAAATACACTTTATATAAATTTTTCCTGGTACTTTTGTTCAAGAAAACTCCAACCTATCCTCAATGAAAATCAATAAAAAAAATCAGGGGTCACCATGCAAATTTTTGAAATAGAGGTCAAAATGAGATCAAAATTCAGCCATTTTAGAATCCAATATGGCTGCCGAATTCAATATGGCCGCCAACTGTCTTAAAATTAGGGGAAAATAAAAGATTGGTGATTTCCTTGACAACAAGATAGTGAACCCCCACTAATAGCGTTTATTATTTCAAAAGGACCAGGAATACACTTTCATTTGGTCAAATTTGGAGAGAATTGAAGACCTTTGATTTTCTGGGAAATTAATCCCCCCCCCCCCCCCCCCCCCCCGACACTTTCTACTTTCACACGTTTTTTAAAAAAAAACCACCTTTGTTACTGCATAATTGCTCTGGCTGGAATATGCTATAAAATACACATTGCCATCAGAAACAATGAAAGAATAGTTCTATGACCAAACTTTATTTGAAAAGTAATATATTCCGTATTTTGATCTTTGATACAAAGAAAAATAACTGAAAATGTAATCATCTAAACCTAAGAGTCTTAAAGGGGTACAAGCTGAGTTTTATAATAAATATTCAATTTTACTCCCGATTGTTTTTTTAAACAAAATTTAGTTACATTACATAATGATTCGACTGATGTAGTTTAAATCTTCCTCTATATGCATCTCTTCAATAATATCTAAAATCATCTACTGGCACTGTCGGTACAGTTGATATTAGTGGCATATTAGTGGCATACTAGTGGTTTCTTCATCATTTCAATACATGTGTGTGTTTGGCATACTGTCATTCGATAGTTTTTATTTATTCAGGGGCAAAATATGGACTGTAAGATACGTCTTGTCATTCCGCCCTCACCACCGGCCTCCTCAGGGTTGACCACTGTGTGAGGGCGCCCCCGTCACGATGTACCTTACAGACTCGGCTAAAGAGAAAAGTTCTGACAAGAATAAGTGATGGTTACACTTCCATAAGTACAACACTACATGTAACTTCACAGTTTAAATTTGAAGCAACCCCCCCCCCCCCCACTCCCCTTTTCCCCCTCCAAATCATAAACTCAGCTTGTGCCTCTTCAAAGTACAATATATGATACTATCTAAGTCTCTCATTAATCTGTATAGTCTTTTGGTTTTTTTTTATTTTGTTGTTCCTGGAGTAAGTGCCTCCTTCCTATGAGGAGGACCGCACTCTCGCCATCCTTGAAAAACAAAATCGAAAACAAACAACAATTTACGAAATTGAAGTAAATAACACAATCGAGCTGTATTCCTATGTCTTCTTGTGGGTCTTTTGTAAGCGTTCATCATTTCCATTTCTCACCACAAGAGGGCGCACTCACCTCACCACACAGGTGTATGTGGGTCCTATTCTATTCTTAGCTTCTCAGTGATTCCATTACAAACATGTAGCCCTTATCAACTGTTTCTTATTACTTAATAATAATATAGCAATTATACAATAAAATAATATTTCAGTGTTCTTCATCCACTGAAAATATAATTCACAACTATACACACAATAAAATGGACAGTCAGGTGTAGAGATATACAGAAACTTGCAACTCAATACAAACTATGAGAACTATAATATACAAAATTTACAAACTAAAACTTGTCCTCGTTTTCTTAAAAAATGAAATTCATGTGCGTAATACATGTTATCGCATACATAAATAAAATTTGATTTGTAACTTTTCGTCCTGCCACCCCTTGCTGTCCCTAAGTGGTTACACTCCTCCCGCTTGTATTCTGTTGGAAGGACCACACCACTGTATAGTTATAGGGGTGGCAGGATGGACGTAAGTGTGAGCAGCTAGGTTGGTAAGCACATTCAAGTGTCAAATCTAGTCTGATGTATCTGGTCTGTTCTCACCATCATCATTTCAATTTTCCATCAAAAGAGGGCGCACTCACCATGTACTCAGTGCAACTTCAGGACCACACCATTGCAATGTCTTGTTGTCAGCCAGGTGTGGTTACCGTGGGATGAACACCTGACGAAGGTATACTAGTTTATGGCATCTACATGTTGGCATAATTATGTATCATGACTCTGAGTAACTATGTTTTTGACACTAACTGAAATGGATCGAAGGTTCAGTTTTTAGAAAGAGGAAGCTCAGATTTTACAAACTAGAAACGTGTACTAGTATGTTAACACAGAAGTTACAAAAAGTCTGGTTGGTTACCCTTTCTTAACTAAGACAGCAATGGGCCTGATGTATTCTACGTTACCTTTGATGTTACAGACATGCCACATGTATACCCATTACATTTCAGGCTAACTCAGCAGTTACAAATGGGCCAGGTAACCGTATAAACCAGTGTGCCTTCAAAGCAATTTGATGTATCACTGATACACAGAAATCTGTTACGATGCATCAAAATTTGGCGTCCCCTATCTCTTACTCTGTAATGATGACTCACAAGAAAACACACTTATTATAATTTTGATCCACAACAAAATATTGTTTCTTTTTTTTTTTAGGTGTGTAGTCCCCGGGTGCAGTCATGGTAACTCAGACATCACGCGCATCCCTGATGTGCACTTCTGTTCAGGGGAGCACCCTCCATATACATATACAGTCTACCGTAATCTCACATCCCATTTGCAGGCCATCCAGACAATCCAACTGTAGCATCTAAATATCTGAAGTTCTTATATTTTGTTTTCAATGCCTGTAACTAACTCTTCGTATATTTTTGTTGATTCCTTGTCGTCGTGGGGCTGGTGTTGGGGCTGTTGATGTACCACTTGTAGTATTATTGGTTGCTGACTGCACTCTCATTGTGTACTGTATAAAAAACAAATTTTATCTTAAAAAACTCCATCAATCTACGTTTTACTTTAGAATTTGTAGACACATTTAAACAACCATCACACAACTGTACAATACCCCGTCCAGGTGCAAATTTCCGATTACCTAACCCTGTACCTATTCCCCAAGGTTGTTCATTTCCTACATTTGGCTATTTTCAAAATTTCATTAACATTTTTGTTTTCATTCAAATTTAACACAACAAAATTTCAGATGGAAACTCTTTGGCCGACCAGTAGTCTTTGCAAACACCCCCATGGTAAAATCAGTTACAATGACATACAAATGAGATGCAAATGGCATGCAAAATGAGATGCAAATAACATGCAAATGACATGCAAATGACATGCAAATGTGACAGCCAGAAAAAAATTTCATGGAATACATTTTCAGTAGTTTAAATAATACCTATAAACAATCTACATGAGTTATACTTTGCCTACTTCAAATTGCTGAAGTACATGTGTGTGGTTATCACTTTAATTAATAAGTACATGAAAACACTACTACCTGGCCTTACAAATAAGATACACGTCATGTTTTTTTGTGAAAGATATAGATATCATATTCTTACCTGTGCTGGTTTTGTTGACAGTGATGTACCTTTTAAGTTTCCATCTGTAACAACTGTTGAAATAAAACACATCAATAATCAATTAAGTAATTCTTAACTTGTTTAAAAGTGGTCATATGAATGACGATTGGGTATTTGCTGTATTTTGGATTTTAGATTCATAAAACAATTTTATCATGACATCCTACTTGTAAAATCAATGTGAAATATCACTGACAAAATCTGTGTTTGTAACTCAATACATTGCAAAAAAATAAAAAATAAATAAAAAAGTGTGTAAAAAGTCTGTAACACTAACAAACATTTTAAACATTAATTAATCTTTTGCAATGTATTGAGTTACAAACACAGACTTGGTATATATGTTGATTCACATTGATTTTTCAAGTAGGACACCAGGCTAAAATTGTTTTATAAATTAAAAATCCAAAATATATACCCAGTCCTCATCCGTATGACCACTTTCAATTTAATCACTCAATTACAGTACATATATATATCTGTTATAACTAAAATTAACAATGGTTCTTCACTTCTGTTGTCTACACCATTCATGATAAGTCTTAACAGAAGAACTATACAATGTAGTCTGGTGAACCAACATCATAGAACTTGAAGAAAAGATTACACTCAAGAATATGAGTTTAATAGAGCAAAAGAGTTTGAGATGCATTTCAGAAAAACATACAATATTTTTCCAAGAGTGATCACATTGTGACTATTAAGTCATCACATGGCTACAAGGTCATCAATCTGTAGCTACTAGGTCATCAGTTTGTAACTACCAAATCATCAGTTTGTGTCTACAAGTCACCAGTTAGTGACTACCTAGTCATCAGTTTGTCTCTACAAGTCATCAGTTTGTGATTACCAAGTCATCAGTTTGTGTCTACTAAGTCATCAGTTTGTGTCTACTAAGTCATCAGTTAGTGACTACCAAGTCATCAGTTAGTGACTACCAAGTCATCAGTTAGTGACTACCAAGTCATCAGTCTGTGTCTACCAAGTCATCAGTTAGTGACTACCAAGTCATCAGTTAGTGACTACCAAGTCATCAGTTAGTGACTACCAAGTCATCAGTCTGTGTCTACCAAGTCATCAGTTAGTGACTACCAAGTCATCAGTTAGTGACTACCAAGTCATCAGTTAGTGACTATCAAGTCATCAGTTAGTGACTACCAAGTCATCAGTTAGTGTCTACTAAGTCATCAGTTAGTGACTACCAAGTCATCAGTTAGTGACTACCAAGTCATCAGTTAGTGTCTACAAGTCATCAGTTTGTGATTACCAAGTCATCAGTTAGTGACTACCAAGTCATCAGTTAGTGACTACCAAGTCATCAGTTAGTGACTACCAAGTCATCAGTTACGGTTTCTACAAGTCATCAGTTAGTGACTACCAAGTCATCAATTACGATGTCTACAAGTCATCAGTTAGTGACTACCAAGTCATCAGTCTGTGTCTACTACATAAAGTATATTGTATGAGAACACACAATGCACATAACAGATTTAGCATAATTTATTTAGGACTGCAGCATGTGCCTAATGCTGTGAAAATTATTGCGTGAAATGATAACATGAAGTACATTTTAATACCAGATTTAAAAAGTCAGACTGACTACCAATATTTGGAAGAAATTACCATTATCAATTTCAATTTATATTCTAAGTAAAGGAGCAAATAAAAAGGTATAAGCAAAAGTTTGTGGGTTGATCTAGACATTACTCACTTCGAAGTCTTTCATTCAGTCTGTCTAGTGACTGCAGAATACGTTGCTCTTCCAGTGACAAAGATGATGGTGCTAATGAGTGGAAAGAATTAAAAATATTTAGAAAAAAAAATCAGAATTGATGCTGCTTTGCATTAAATACTAAGCATTGCACAGATTTGACATAAATTTCTGTAAGGCCAAAAAAAGAGAAAAAGAAAAAGAAAAGAATTGTTTCTGGTCAGCGCACGCATCACTTAAATATCCCTGTGTCAGTCTTTGTGTGTGTGTGTGTGTATGTGTGTGTGTGTGTGTGTGTGTGTGTGTGTGTGTGTGTGTGTGTGTGTGTCTGTCTGTCTGTCTGTCTGTCTATCCAGCCCATGCTGTCTGCAGATCTAAGAGGAAACACAAAAATAACCCTCCCTACTTCAGTGAAGATAACTGCAGTGCCAATCATGAACAAGCAAATGACATCTGCCCCACATACATACTTCCTCTAAAGTACTAAATAAAATGAACAATAACTGCCATAAATAGTAGCCTGAGTGACAGGTTTGTTGAGAATTAAAAAAAACAACATTTTAGACAAACAGTCCTGACCAGAAACAGTTCTTTTTTTTTTGCCTAAGCGTGATACAAGAAACTTGACACTAAAACATTAATTTTGCAGCGACGACATTACAAACATGGCAACATAGGTTTTGACAAAACAATGTGATTATGACATGTTGACATTGACCTATCAATCTATGTTGATAATTACATTCACAGCTGCAGGGCAACAACTCAGACAGTTTGACCACATCTATTTAGATCGACATGTCATATTTATCAGTTTACCTTGCTGAGAGTCTAGAATGGTTCAGTTCATGGGACCGTGCATTGCATGTACATTATTTTGACTACAGTGTACGTATACCACTAAATAATAATAATATAATTTTACTATACACAACAATAATAGCTCTGATATAGTGAGAGGCTGTCTTAGCATGTCGAAACCAATGTTGCCACTGTTGTACTAGACTGTAAGATACGTCGTTTCGTTCTGCCCTCACCGGCGGAGTTGACCGATGTGTGAGGGCGCCCCATCACACCGTACCTTGCATACAGACTAGTGTTGTCATATTTTTATTATGGTGGGTAAACAGATTAAATATACCAAAGTTTCAAAAATGTTTTAACCACTGTTTCTGACTAATATTTCATCATTACAGGTGCAGGAAACTGTTCAACGTTCACTAAATTTCCTCTTTCGTATTGCCGATCAAGGTTGTGTGACTTTTCTTGCAAAACATTGCTCTGTGCAATACCTTTACTGTACAACACATTAACATTTCTTTCAATAGCAAAAATAAGTTAAAGAACAGTTGATATATCTACAATTATGAGCTTACTGTTGAACATTTTTAACAAAACATTTATTGGATGTGAACATATATCAAGTGCAGTTATTTATATAACATTACCAACATGCAAAGGTGTGATATACAAATATAAAAAAAGACAACACATGCAAATCACAGCACTGATGTTTACACAGAGAGAGAGGAAAACAGAAATACAACTATCTCAAAGATATGTGGACCCATTAAAAAAAAACAATTAAGAGTTCAAAGGTACCAGATATCTATATTGTGTTATAATGGTCTGTTATGTGGATGTATTGTTTCCATGGTAACAGTTGCTAAAGAGGTATCAATTTATTTGAATAATATATGGCAACAAAGAAAATAAGTTGACTGGCTTGTAGCTTGCAAGCTTGTAACCATGGTTACATATTAAGTGGAAAGGACGATGAACCTTTCAGTGTAGATACGAGATGTGACAAAAAATAAATATAGACTTGTTACTGGGTATGCCAGCAAAGAATAAGTAATAAAAGCAACAGATATTAAACACAGTTCAGTTTGTGTGACAACATGCTTAAACTTTCCAAACATTAAAAATTTGAACAAAATTGTGTTCATTGGACAGATAATTGAAATTAGTCTAAACCCATTTTTCGACTAACTTAAACAAAAATAATTTTATGCAATGAAGCACACTGCTATTGCTATACTTGCTAAACCACACTTTGTTATTGTTACCACTCTGTTACCACACACATTTCTTTTTTTTTAAATCTTTGCGTGTTTATTAGTTTAAACATACTGCTACCAGTACAGAATACACAGACAGAATTCCACAAAACATGCAGCAAAACCAACAACACAGTCAAAAACAACAAACACAGTACAACAGTGCAGGCTTGAATCAGTCGTTGCTGTAGTACATGTACTAGTAGTACGGCAACCCGGTGTCTCTAGTGTCAGCATGCATTGCATTGTAAACACGTCATGCAGTAAACCAACACTTCAGCATGCAGTCCTTTGTCAGCAACCAAATGTATATATCTTACCTTTCCCTCGCAGTGAAGTGTTCTTATTGTCAGCGGCAGTGTCACTTACTGTTGTGTTGTTCGTTTCAGCATTTATTTCATCATGCTCACCTTTCTTAGCGTGTATTGCGGCTACCTGTTGCTGTCGTAGCAGTGCTGCCGTTATGTCGGTTTCGGTCATGTCTGTTTGTTGCGATAGTTTCTCTGCTGTCTGGAATAGTTGTAGACTATCACTCACTGTTGATAAATAAATAAATAAATAAATAAATAAATAAATACAAACACAATTGTTTATGATAGTGGTAGTACCGGTCAATCTAACCTAGTTTCCACTCACTTGCCCTGGAGTTTGAGTAGCCTACAATGTACATTGTACCTGTAGACTCGTACAACTATCACTACTACACTATTCCACTATCCTAACTGATATTTTGATTTTTTGAATTTGTGCTATTGTTCCAAGTCTACGCTGACTCCTATCTCCCGCTGGTCTCAAATGGCATTCCTGTATAAAGCATGATTGTTTGAATACATAACAAAACCTATTCAAATCGCACCTTCGGGTCACATGATGAATCCACAAATAGGTGTCGTCATGGAAATGCCACGCTTCAACCTCACTCTGATCATTACGTGTGTCGTTTTCTATTTAAATATATGCATTCTCGCAAACCAGAGCTGCTATTTCTTCCGCTACACTTCAAAATAACAAGAACAAGTTTCGACGGTGCCGTAAAAGAGGCCGTGGTTTGCGACGATGAATACATGCTAATCCTGTATGCCTTGGATATGCGTTATGTGTGTGTGGTGGGGCGTGGCTTCTGGACCAGTGAAACACCAGCTGTGATCGTAGACGAGAAGACCAGTGAAAATTCAAAAAATCAAAATGTTACTTTAAGGATAGCGTACATGTACTTGCGCTAGTCCTTGAAGTTCAGGCAGGCTAGTGTTTATGATAAAGGTGATAACATGTAGTTAAAATCACGAGGAATGCCGGAAGTTTTCAATGAAAAAAAGAAGGATACTTCATGAATTCCCTCTTTACAAATCGAACTATGATAAATTGTTACAAGCAAATCAAAAATTTTCACTGTCAGCTGCGTGAGTGACATCTCTTCTGTGTCAAAATTGTCAGGGATGTACATGTACATGGACACAGACTTTTTCTTGTCTGTGGGAGAAGACTACATTTTTAACTATAAACCTAGAATTCAAAAACATTCATTCTTACAATTTTCACCATACATGTGTGTGTTTCAAAGCGTTTCCCCCAGAGAGTAATAAGTTACATGACAGCAAGTCATAGACACAACTCAAACGAAGTAAATGTAAATATATTGTTGTTGGTCTCTGTTTTGCATATAAGAAATAATACGGTCAAACAAAAAAAAAGGTCTTGGTAGAAACCTGACATGTTAACGTGTTATCTTTCATAGCCAAACACATGCATGCATTGCGAGGTCAACTGAGTGCAAACTCATGACAGTGTAGACTACTCTAGTATGAGCAATTTAAGTTGACTACCCTCCTCGTGTAGACGAGAGAGTGACTTTCATTAACATTTTATATGTCACACAGATTCTGTGCATGACTTGAGTCAATCAAGATGACAATAGAATGCTATAATCAGAGTAAAAAAACAACCTGTATATAGTGTCCTTTACAGTCATCACTGACATTATAAAAGAATACTTGACAGTAGGACTGACACCGTATCATTCTGTTTGACCTTTACTGTGTACACAAGGTTGTAGCAAGGAAACACATAAAACCTTCAGAGTTCAGGTTAAAACATGTTTTTAGGGGAGGGTCTACTTGACGTGTAATTTATGATTTTTGTAAGACAAAATTAAGACGGCTACAACTGACAAATCAGGCACTCACAGCATTACAGAACTAAGGGACGATTGCACAATGTCTCACAAAGCTCAATAAATGAACTTTGTTCTAAAAAGGTCAAAACCTCCTCTTCTCTCTACACAAACATTCACAAGTGCAACATTGACACTTTTATATATGATGTAAACCATGATAACAACTGTAGCGTTCACACCACTACCATCCATGCAGTGCAAAAATATGATGGTAAAACACATTAAAATTATACTACCAGAAACCCCAGCACTGTATAACTAATAGGAAAGAAATTTTAATCACCTTATCATCAACATCTCAGTAGTAAATACAGAATTTGTTATCAAAGAAGGCGTGAAGTTTGTTTAGAAGTGTGAAAATGAAGTTCAGCACTCAAATTGATGCCAGACCCCCTCCCCCCCCCCCAAAAAAAAAAAAAAAAAAAAAAAAAAAATGAAGTTCATTTATTGAGCTGGTATAATAATGTGTAATCATCACGATGCAAAGTGTGTATCAGGTCATTCAACCACCACTTAACAAAATAGACAAAAATGTCACGACTTATTTTTCAGGATATTTTCCCACCATATAGCAGCATTCTCTAATAAGTTTCTGAAATTAAGTTTCACTTACAAATGTAAAACATACATGAAATGTTCTTGATATACATGTACGTTTCTAGACCACATTCAAATTTGACAACTTATCACTACTTCCTTGACAACCGTAACTACTACTCCAGCCATGTGTTACTAACGCTAAACAATAACTTTGGTCATGTCTGGTCTAATCAGTCAATTCATTATTCTATCATGCTGTCATGACAACCACTATACAACATTGACATGTATGTGTTCATGTATGGCTGTGGAAATACAATGTATGGGAATTAGAGACACACCCACTCCTTGTGGACCCCTCCCTCACACAAATACATGCAATGTATACACACACGCATCCCCTGTGGACCCCTCCAACACAAATACACATACACACACCCATCCCCTGTGGACCCCTCCAACACAAATACACATACACACACCCATCCCCTGTGGACCCCTCCATCACAAATACACATATACACACCCATCCCCTGTGGACCCCTCCATCACAAATACACATATACACACCCATCCCCTGTGGACCCCTCCATCACAAATACACATATACACACATGCATCCCCTGTGGATCCCTCCCACACATAAATATGTGTATACACACACACGTATGTGTTCAGTAAAGTTGAGAACATTTTCCTTTACAAAATTAAAAAAAACAACATAACAAACTCAAAACATTTGACGACTACAAATCTACCAAAGGCATGTTCCAGTCTAATACAGTTCAATGAACACAGTCCACCAGGCTAAGTAACTTGTAAAACAGTAGAATAGTCTTTAGGATTAACTATAAATTGGGCAAAAATGTTGTAGTGGCAAATATATCTCTAGGTTTACGCGTATACACAGTACATTTTTTTATGCATCTCTAGTCTAGAGACTATCTGTGGCTTCAAATCTCAATACCATGGACAACCTCTAGACTAAAACACTCACTTTCATTGTACAATTTATACAGTACAGGTAGTCTATAGGACTAAATAAACAACATAATTTTAGCCTTTTTATTCAATTTTATGAGTACTTCAAACAAAGAAATCCCTTGAGGCAAGTGGTGTATAAAGTGTTTCTATTGATCTAGCAACGGTCATTTTTAATTGATAATAAAAGAATGCAATAAAACCCAGAGACAATGTCATCTAAAGTCATTGAAAAACTCATTAATTTGAACAACATCTACTCATAATGAGTCATTGTGTTAGGGGAGGAAACCGAATTTTGATCATTGTTTTTTTTTTCTTACGAAATATTTTTGAACTTTGGGCATTTTATCTTCAACTTGGTATAAGGGCACTCCTATTTCTTTTCATGTTTCTCAGTGTAACATGTTACAAATGATACATGGGTATGGTCAGTTAAAAAAAAAGACAAAAGAAAATGGAAAAAAAGAAGAGAAAGTGTACTTGTAAAATGTTGGTGATGCTTTCAATTCATGCCTTAGGAACGACAACAAAAGTGAAAAGGAAACTATGAACAATTGTTTATCAAAGGTTACAAATTTTAGCGATAAATAATAATTTTCACCTAGATACAAATGTACACACTTGTGGTGTTAACATCTTGCAATCAGTAATTTATAATTTTTACTGACCCAGCCATAGAGGGCATCATTTTTTTTATTTACCTGAATTGAAAATATAATGTCGGTTGGATCTAGAGTGAAAGATTAATCATTGTTTTTGTTTACTATATGTAAATTAAGTGAAGCTCATGGCATATTGAAGTTAGTGGTTACATATGCGAAAACAATAACACATTTTTCAGTCTAGCTGAGGTCATGAGACACGTGAAAATAAAAAAAGGGTCGCCTGAATGCAAGATCTCTGGGTGTCATGATGTCATAAAGTAGTATTTTTAGACGGTACTTACCACTATCAGCTGGACTGTAAGCTTGAATAGTTTGATACTCAGCTTGTTGCTGTCCATCTGTGGTATGTCTCTGTAAATGACCAACTCTCTGGGCATGTTGTTTCCTTAGTTGTAGCAACCTCATGTAAGAATTCCCAGTTTGTGTTCCGTTTGGTCGATGGACTTTCCTCACAACCCCTCGATCTCTTGCAAAGTTGCCATTGTCAGTGTTTCCAGCACTTGACACTGCAGTTGGACGTAAATTACCGACAAACTGTCTGCCATCAATTGTTTGTTTTTGCACCGTAGCAGTAGGTCTGGTCTGGGCTTGTGCATGTATGTCTGTAGGTCTTCTGATAATACCGTCTTTGCTGGTGACTTCGTTTTCCTTGTGTAGACAGGAACGTACTTTATCCCACAGCCAGTTAATTTCATCATCAGTTGGCGTTTTATCAAGTGCTGGTGCATGATAAATATATGTTCTTGTGTGTTCGTCACCATTTTGCATGGCTGTTGTTGAATGTCCAGGGTTTGCTGCGGGTGAAACATCACTGTAAGTCCTTGACGAATCATGTTCCACAACTACAGCTGCTGTATTCCTGTGATTATGAGGGTTCACTATTTTCCTATTTGCTACCACAGGTTGGGGTTTGAGACCAGGTCTTTGCTTGGTTGCGGACATTTTCCGTAGAGATCCCGCACTTGCTGACCTCGGTGCTTTCACAGATGGCGGAACACTTGACAAAGACATAGTGGTCGCTGAAAACGGTCTCCTCTTTCGAATTGAATCCTCAGCTCCTCTCGGCGTTCCTAACTGTTGTGTCAATTTACTATGTTTTTCCCAATCTGTCCATCTCACACTTTTCTTTTTTCCCGAGTCTTCAGGACCGTCAACGCTTTTAGATTTGGCAATATCAATACTGTCTCTAAGTCTCAAACCTTCTAAACTTGTATTTTGATGTATGTATGCACTCCTTGTAAATCTGCTCGTGTATGGTGACGATGGAGTTTTCTTCAAAATGCCCTTAGGTTGTGTGACTTGGGGTTTGGCAAGGGGTGTATCATCAGGTGTTGTTTCATCCTCACCTGTTTCATCAATAAAATGTAATCCTTTATTTTGTTCATTGAACTTAGTTTGTTTCGTTGGCTCGGTTGCTGATTTGTAATTTTCATGAGTACTTTGACTCTTTGTGGAATTATTATGTGGGGCTGAAGTCACTCCAGAATGTCCATTCACTGGAGCATAGTATGTATACTGGTTATTGCTTCCTTGTGGATCTGTATGATTTGTAATATGGCTGCTATTTCCACTGGGTTCAGTCAGATTTGTATGATGGCTGCCAACAGTAGTGGTGGCACCATTAGTCCTTGCTGGGCTATACTCATTCCAATTGTAAGCTGCAGGAGCGACTGTCACCCCTGTAGCTGCAGTCCTCGCAGAGAATGGTCTTGGCTGCCGACTGCCTAGGATATGTGTATTAGCATACATACTAGCACCCGTAGTTGGAGACCATGTATTTCCGTACTTAGAACCACTAAATCTAGGTGAAGAACTTGTTGTATGTGATGTAGTTGTCATTGTAGCTTCTGATGTATAAGGTGCCCTATCTAACTTATCCTCAACAATGTCTGCTTCACTTGTCTCTTCAATGTACAGGTCACTGGCTTGTCTGACCTCTGACCTCTGACCTGTCTGCGCAAGATCACTTCTCTGACCTGGACCACCAGATTCTCCTCCAGTTGTTCCTGATTTCGTCACAAACAATTTCTCATGATTGTTCTGAGCAGTCAACCCTTCCGATGTATTCAAATACTGTCCTTGGCTGTGTGACGTAGCAGACGTTACTAACGTAGTACTACTATTTTCATGATTGTTGCTCTGTTGCGTTTCGCGTTTTTCCTCCCGTGCTGTCGTTCCGTCTAAACTATCTATACTACATTGACTATCATGGACCTCATCTTCGTGGTTTTCAAGTCGACTTTCGTTGAGGATAGCTTGGTTGAAATCGTGTAATGACTGTTGCTGTTGGTACGCTAACTGTCTTTGTTGTTCCTGTAACTGTTGTTCAAAGAGAGACCTGCTCTGGTTTAAATTCTGCGTACTTGATGACTGAAGTTGTTCGTGTTGGGCTCTGTAAGCTTGAGAGTTGTAAGTGGTGGTGGGGGTTGCTGTTGGACGCCATGGACTGTAGATGTGCACTGTATTAGTTGGACTTTGTTGAGTAGTAGTATATTTAGTTCGATAACTAGGCACAGTTGTTATCTGGATGGCGTTCAATGCCTCTTCTAGCCCTGGCGTACGTGTTCTTTCATGGGCTGAAAGAAAACACAATTAATGGAATTTTGAAAGTGTGACATGCAAATAACATACTTAAATACTTAATGTATAAAGATTTAACAAGTATACGTTTAATGTTTTATGTCAAACAAATACATTCTTGTACATAGACACCAAGATGAAATGAAGAATATGGGTAAATATTGAAGATAACAGAGTCTAACAATATACTGTAAATACATGTGTACTTGCATACTGAGTAGCAAAAACACACCATATGATTATTGACTACTGTGTACTAATTAAAATGGATATTTTATGAATCAGTATTTGCCATTTCAAATGTTCAAATATTTTAATATCAAAAGAGTGGTACTGTATTAACAAAAAAGTTCTCTATCTGAGAGTGTATATCCAAGTCCCTAGTTTAAGAAATGAATGTGAAATATGACAAGTGTATGTACCGGTACATACAATTGTATATTACAAAACAGATTGAAGAAACTAGATGTACAGTCTACTGTCTAGTCCTCTACGCATTCATACAATCATCTCCCCACCACCATAAAGTCAAATGGATTTCTCTCGCATAGAATTGCATGCATTGTTGCCACCAACAGAGATAGTTTAAGCTATTGGAGTGTTCATATACAAAATAATGTAAACGTGATGACGTAAATTCAAACTGGAAGTTGAGTTTGTAGTAAACTGGACAAAGTAACCAATTATAATTGCCTGTCAGTGTGTGATGGATTACTACTGAAATGTGTGGGTCATCCCTTCCCCAGCAGGAGATTTAGCTAGATTTTCAATAGAATTTGTCCATTTGACTAAACGTTAGAAAGAGATCGTAGAGACGGACTTCATGTATAGTTACTAGACAACTATGCAAGTATTGTATTTTGTCATAACAATGGAAAAAAACAGGAATATAACCGACTTTCCAAAGTTTTGTAACTGTTAACTCAACCATGTGAAAACCTCATACTATAAAATGTCCTTGCTTGGTCAAATAAAGTTGAAAATAGCTGACATTTCAGGATTAACCCTTCTACCAAAGAGAGTCTTTAGAAGTGCTCACACTACTGAAACTGTGCAGCACACTTGTACAAATACATTGTTGTGTAACGATTCAATCAACTTTGTGTTTAGCCAATTAAAATCACAGTATTGGTGGTATACAAAACTTTGTCAGTATTCAACCTTCCCTACACATGCTCACATGCATTTAGTTCTCAAACTTGAAAAAAACAAAAACAAAACAGACTGAGTGACTCACAACATAGTAAAATTATATTACAATGAAAACCCAGACTTGCGCAGTAGTTTGTCAGTATTTTATACATTCTCTTCCACTACACTTTGAAATAGGGAACATCTCGTTGAGAACAGTGCTGTAAAACAGCCGTGGTTTGCAATGATGTATTTTATACTACATGTACTCCTTTCCTACATATTCACAGAATTCTCAAAGTTTAAAAAAAAAAATACAGAGTGACTCACCATATTGTAAAATATTACAACGTAAACAAACTGGGGCAAAAAATAGACCTGTGCAGTAGTTTCAACCTTTGGTGCAAATATTCTGACGCTCAATGTTTTCTTGTGAAATTTTTTTGAATGAATACATGTATCACTTTGTAGGTCATCACACATGTGGCATGTACAACACAAGAAGTTAGTGTACAATTTAGCTTTGAACATTACACTAAACTAACAAACTTACACAGTCCCTAATCATTGCTAAGCTGTGATTTGTTGTACACTGTGTTTTGTTCGCCCTAAGTCCCTATCTCCCCAGCAACATTACACCCAATACAGGCTATTCTATTCTATTCTTACAACAGTCCACATGGGAATATAAAAGACACGCTCCTAACTTGACAAATTTGACAAATTAAAAAAAGGAATCCCTTACAATGTTGATACTTAATTAAGCGATGGTATTCCGAATGACTGGATACTTAAGTGGCATTTTGTACCTGAGCTAATAAATCACAGGAGTAACGTTCACAGATGTAGTCATGGGCTATTGTCCCGCACAATAGACACAGCTATTTGATTTAAGTCTCTCAATCGATGTACATATATTTGCAGTAGCTAAAAACTAGTTAAAAAGTTAAATACCAGTGGTGGAGAGTGCTACTGGAAGTCCATTACATCAAATATTTTGAGCTATGGATATAATTTTAATCCTTACAAATTGTCTATTAATTAATGTGTATGACAGATATGGTCGGAGAAAGAGGTTCCACAGAACAGAAGCTGAACAGGGAAGAAAATTAGCTTGCGGGCCAGGCTGCACTGGTAAATTGCACACAGATAACAAACACTTGATCGGAGTGAGCAAACAAGACTCAGATACTGGTACGTACAATCAGAGAGGGTACCAAACTGGGAAACTATCTCCTGTCTCTGGAGTACCACGATACACAAAGCATAAACAAGATGGTTTTCAGCGACTGTTTCCATCTCGGATTCTTGCGACAGTATAAATGTTGTGTTGATTTTAACCTGACTACAATCAGAGTATAAACACATAACATTGTAACAAACAACATCTGTTTAATGAGTCTGACATCACTCTAACACAATGGCAAATAAATCATAGTCTTCCTAAGAAAAAAAAAATCTCAACAATTTTCTGAACTTTTTAAGAAAGAAATCCCCCTACCTGAAGTCCCCCTGTTATGTCTCTGGTACTTGATTGTAGCTTCGTTTTGCCTTCGCCGTCTTTCATCCAACGCTTCTTGTCTTCGCTTGGCTTCTTTCTGAGCCTCGATTTTCTTCTTCAACTCCAGAGCCCTGTCAACACCAAGTGTGGTATGTAAACGTGACGACAGTGTACACTAGACAACAATAGCAATGATGCTAGTCCCCCCCCCCTCTCTATGCAGTAAATTGCTGGTTTTTATTTCTCTATTGTGGTGTTTTGATGATGTCGTAAAATGACAAGAAAAAAATCATTAAATTGAAATGTCCTTAAATTGTTAGGTTTACTATAGTGTCTGACAGTGACATGACAGCAATCGATATCAGACAAATCAAAGAATTGAACACATCAGGTTTATGATCAAACCACAAGGCCATTCACCCCTCTCTGATGTTATCAAGTTAGGGTTGGTTTATTCCAGTTCATACATCATTTCACTCCCTTATAAAAGGACGAGCACTATCCTACATCATAGGTACATGTAAGAGATTACAGTAGTACCTAGTGTTGATGATTGCTCTCCTGACAAAATATTTATATCATTCTGAAAATCAGTATGTTGAAAAAAACTGTTGAGGTACTGATTCTTATTGTACAAAACAATGACATAATCATATTGTTCAAACGGAAAACCTCTAAAGATATTCTAAAGCTTTATAATCAGTGTCATGCAGTTTAAACAGGAAGCAGAAGTGTGTCTAACATATACAATTTTTAATCTATTCTCAAAGCCTATCATTTGGCAAGTTGAGATTGTTTTGCCTGTTTGCTAGATACAGCATAACTATTGAAGGGTCGCTGAAAGACTACATGCGTATCATACACATTTTACATGTAATACTGAATGTACAGTAAGTGACTTTGATAGGTATAGAATTTATCAAATTTTTTCAGAGATTCGTGAAATTCTTGTAACTCTCAAGAAAAAATGTGGTAAATTTGCACACGGTGTTTCCATACATGTATCATGGTGTTTTTATATTAAGGTTTGGTACTTAAAAAATGCCATGATATTTCCCAATACCATTGTATCTTAATAAGTTTGTTTGCAATGGGTACTTTGATACATTCTCATTGGAACTGAAACAAATTGTTACCATTTTACTACTACTACTACTACTCATTCAGTTATTAACTTTGCCACAATTTCTTTTTTAAATTTAAAATATATATATATTTTATTTATTTATTTATTTATTTTTTTTTTTGGGGGGGGGGGGGGGTGGAGAACTAAAGGTAAAATAACTTAAGGTTCTTGGTTTTCTGGGCGTAATTAAGCTATTAGTGGTCCTACATTATTTTGTATATAAATTTATGTAAACTAGTTTTTATGGAATCGGTAATTTTAATTACTGGTATGATGAATAAAAGTGATATGTCATTATTGCTATGAGTCAGTAAATTTAATATGACGAGTCATTAATAGTAAAAGTAGTTTAAATGGTATTGTTTAATATGTGAATATCTTCTATCAATCAATCAATCAATCAATCAATCAATCAATCAGTCAATTAATGTCAGTGTTAACTGAGTCAATATTTTATATGACGGAATGGCTTATGACTTTGGCCTGTGACTTGATCTGTCAAAACTGAGATAACTTTGTATTTGTTACCTTTCAACAGATATAGGGATTAATAAGATTGTGCATGGCTTGATAAGAGATTAGAGTAATCACCACTGTGAGGATTAAACTGATTAAGACCCCATATCCACTTTACCAGGAAGACTTTACCAGGATACCAAGATAATCAGGTTGTTACCCTGTCAAGTTTGACTACATTGTGTGTTATGGTTATTTATTATTTTGGTGTTTGTTTGTTTGTTTGTTTACATCTTGCTATAGAAACACTGACAGCACTAGGGGCATTTATTTGTAAATTACATCTATTAATGATGTACAAAATGTAGGCTTGGTGTTTCACTCATGTAACATGGCATTTAATACACATCCTCAGGCAACTTCTAATGTAAAAGAAACAATTGCATATAAGGTGCCGTGGACATGGCCACTTTATAACAAATCCTTTTTGTATGAGAATGATAGCAACATCCACTGAAAAATTAACAATAACACAACACAACACAACGCAACACATTGCAATGCAACACAACGCAATGCAACACAACACAACACAGCACAACACAACAATGATTTCATACATGTACGATGATGACCCATCCATGATCCAAAACCACAGACACACTGTCAACAGACATACATAATGTACACATATATGTACACTAGTCTAGTGCAATCGTTGGCATAGAATCTCAAGATCTCTCTGTAAAGTTTATGTCCGTGTGAAGAGATAGTTTGATATGACAGGTGGATGTAGACTTCACATACACACACTGGGACAAATGTACAGGCACACATTATCAGTGCAGTTTACAGGAACCAATCTTATACATATTTTTAAAATAAATAAATATGAAAAAAAAAGAGAAATGGTACCAACATTTACTATAACTACTATAACACTTGTACAAAACAGTGCAACATGATTTCATTCATACATACATGTTACAAGTATACACTATCAGCAACCATGAATAGACAGAAAAAGTGTAGATATTGATTTCTTACCTTCTTCGTTTAGCATTTTCAATGGAGAACTTCTTAGTTTTGTTGTGGATTCTGATTTTCTGTTCTTGATTTAACTCTTTGAGTTGGTCGTAGTGCTCCTTCTGAAGGTGCCGTAATTTGTCCCTGATGGTTCATAGTATTAAGGTAGATCACACTCATATAATATCTTGTGTAAATGTAAACAACATCACACACAAGTACATTGGTGATTAACAAAAAAATCACACCAAACAAACAAAAAAACAGGTAGGGATAGCCCTATAGGGAATTGTGCATGTATAGCTTTTTTTTTCACAGCATTTAAAAAAAAAAAAAAAAAAAAAAAAAAAAAAATTAAAGTCAAGAAACAGCCTATCCACACATACATAAGTACAATGTACATGTAGTCATTTGGCAGAATGTACTGCCCTGTATATGAATTCCACTGAAGTGATGATAACCATGACGATAACACTACTACTACCACAGGTTACACACACAGACAAGTGTACAGGTATGCATATGACCTCCACAGGGCACGATGAATCATGTGACTTTTGGCTTTGTGCTCTAGACGAATAATCTATAGATAAACTTACCTAACTACACTGTATCTAAGTCAAGCCAGCTGATAATAGATTATATCAACATATCAAACCAAACTTGATAATCAAGTTATGTCTGCATGGTATTAAACTACATGGATCAGACTTCTTTGTTCTTGTAGCACATATGTTGTACCTGTACAGTCTCTGCACTACTACATGTACACACATTTGGATACTTATATATTTTGTATGTTTCATTTATTTTATGAATTATTAATAAGAAAGTCGGAAATTTGTGTCATTAGTAGCCACGCAAATGGCAACAACAAAGTAAATGGCATGGAAGTCATTATGTCTTGGACAATGCCTACATTGACTTGTACATGAACTATCAATCAATTAACATTTGCTAGATACAATCACAGACAAAGGAGCAACCTGTATATGGGGATTGGAGGGGGGGGGGGGTGCAATACTAATGGTGTACGCACTGTACAAATTACAGTGTTTCATGAATAAGTTGACCAACAGGTCAGACTCTACGTCATATGACTTAAGTCAGTGTACAACAAAAGTACATGACATACAGATAGTGATATATAATACTGTATACATTCACTTGTATTGTATACCAGTACAATACCAGTGAATGTACATTGTACACACATCACTATCTGTATGATGTGAACTTTTGTTAAACATTCAACCCATTGCAGGATGAAGTTTGTAGGTACATGTATACAGTATATACTGTTAATGCCCTTAACCCTTCCTAATGTTTAATATCAGTCATGTTTGGTTTATTCCAGTTCACACAATCACTCCCTAGAAAACAAGTTTTTTCTGAGAGTAAGTGAATTTGATAATTACAGAACTGATCACATTTATCATTCAAGAAATTTTTTTTTTAACTCTCAAGAAAAATTTGGTAAATTTGCACACTGTGTTTCTATACATTTACAGTTTTTAACTTTGAAGTTATCATAACAGATATGAGATGCAAACTGTCATCCATGGATGTACATTGAATTGTATCTCAAGTTTGTTTTGGTACTCTAGCCATTTCCCTAAGGAACTAACTTACCAAGGTAGATTTTACCATTTTATGAACTTAACATACATTTGTATGTACATAGTGATCTACAGTAGCCACAATATTTTATAAATTATATATATAATTTATAATTTATATATACAATTATGGGGGGGGGGGGGGGACTAAAGAAAAAAATCCTTAATTAAAATAACTTGGTTCTCTATGTGGTAAATATAAACTACAGTGTGAGTACATGTACTGTGTACCTTAGCCCAGTGACTTGCCATCATGGTCTCCCACTCAAGTCTAACTAAATATACCCTTAGCCCAGTGACTTGCCATCATGGTCACACTCTCAAGTCTAACTTTCAAACATAAGCCTGGGATAATGTGACTGAAACAAATCTCTGGGCTGATGTATAAATGTAATATGCTGTAAACTGATTGACAATAACTTATGTCAGAGCACCCTTTGGAAGCCATAGACTGTGACACATGTACATGACCACCTGGCCAGTCTGAAATGCATACACATAGATATCAAATACAATACATGCACTTGAAGCTACTTGACATGCCAATGTCCAATATGTCCATTCACATGGCAACAGCATGGTCATGTTGTGATGGTATGGTAACGACCTGGACCACAACTTGTTTGTGTATGTATGTACATGTACACATAATGCCATCATTGTCCATAATTATGAAAACATTTTTTTTAAATTGATAATTGTTTTTCTCTTTTGTTTACATACAGGTAGCTGTCAAGTTGCCAAATTGTTAGACCAGTTACTGACACAGATATACATATAATGTACAGTAGTCACACCCATTGTTAGTTCTTGGGGAGTAATACATTTGATGAAGTTACATCGTAGTTCTAGGAGTGCAAAAGTAAAGTAATGAGTAGAACAGTCCTAATAAATAAATTCAATCCTGATGTTTCAATTCGATATTCCTACTCAGGATATCAAGGCAAAATATATAAGTAGGTCATCACCTGACTGTATATCTAAATGTTATGGAATAGAACGACACACTGCAAGTTCTTATAAATGGTAAAATATACGCAAGGAAAGATCTAAAAGTCATGCGCACGAAAATTAACCCTATACATGTAGAACATGCCTGAAACTTGTGAAAGATAGAATAAGCGTAGTTAGATATTAGGGTATGATGTAAATAAACTATTAATTCCCTCAATCGATCCTGGTAACCAGTAACCTTATATTACATTGTAATATAAAGTCAGGATTGTATTACATTGTACATGTAGTTCTACATACATGTATATTGTACATTGTACATGGTATATTATCAAATTACATTAGATAAGATGTACATTTGTATCCTTTACACACCACTCATTTTATAATGTTAACACCTCAGTCTTTCATTAGACACTGAATATAACACAAAGTGAGATACAAATTTAGTAACACTGATATACATGTATATATATATATATGTTCACATTGATTCAAATGTCAGTATAACTTTTACAATAAAATTTCCAGTTGACAAACACACTCCTTCATGTACGTAAAAAGTTGCATTTGCTGTAACTGGATTATCATTTTTTGATCAGACAATGAACGATATATTGTTAAAATATCACTAATTAGACATTGTACATACATGTATCAAGTTGAGGTTGATTTTATCTGTAAGTAGTAGCAGTCACAGTTAATTTGTGATCAAAACAAGTACATGTACTGATTTGAGGATGTGGACCCAAAAATCAATTTGGATTTACTGTACCACATAAAATTTGTAAAGCTGCACAAATACATTTACCCACAGGTAATTCAACACTGTTCATTGTTTACAATATTAATTTTATTATTAACTTAAGTCAAAATTCCTAAAAAAAAACTCCTAAAAAAACAAAGTTTTAAAAAGACATGTATGTTCCAACTGAAAAAGAATGTACTTGCAGGTTTAAGTCAGGTTTACTTTACACAGTGAAACATTTGCAATCCCCCCCCCCCCTCCCCTCATTTCTCTTATCAAGTATACAGTGTACACTGAAACACTGTCAAATACAGAGAGTATCCAGACAAAGAGATTGTAATATCAAAAAATGATGTCATTACCAAAGATTTCCCATAAACCCTTGCAGGACAAAGGGCTTCATTACAAGATTTCAAAGTTGAATACAACTTGTAAGTAAAGTTACTGAGGTGCTATTTTATCATTCAAAACCACATGTAAGTTGATAGTAGTAATCAATATCAGTGTCTTAGAAGGAGAAAAAGTCTGACTCGACTTTTCCTTTAACTAGTAACACAGCCGAGCAATAGTTCTTATATGTATAGTAATACATGTATACAATGTACTTATAACTTTACATTGTTTCTATGACTACAAACACATTCTGGAGAATAAAATGTGTAAAAATACACTGTATGTGTATCATTTATCTGTTGGATAAGTACATTATTGTTTTCGTAACTTTGTGGTTTTGATACAACATTGTGTAATTAAATTTATACATAATTTCATCTCTTGAATTATGATAGACTTTTATTGATGTGTATTTCAGGAAAAATTGAATTTTGACAGTGTATGAATATGGAATCGTCACATATTTTTATAACAAACAAACACGTTTTCAATACATAACTTTATTGCCCTAATGGGTTGGAAATGACGAATTTCCTGTGTAATGACATCACTATAATTTAATATGCATCTATACGGATGTTTTCACTTTTCGTCTATGTATAGAGTACATAGACCAGCTGCAACAGGGCTATCTTGAGAATTAATAAATAAAAATCAACCAACTGTTTACATAAGTGTGATTTGTATGTTTTTTATCTGTCGATAACCGGCCGGCTACGTTTGCATTATAATATAAATCGAAATTATCGATTCAAACACAAACACAACCGCTGACGACGAAACACTAATCATGTTTAAAGTTAGAGGGCGGATGCCACTCATTGCCATGTGTCACGAAAATAATATTGGGTCAAAAGTTATGGATTAGTCGGCAACAATGTGAATTTTATGAAAAATATTATCAGAATGGGCAAACCAGCTTATCTTTGGTGGTGACAATATTGTCTGATAACGAATGGCCAGATATGTACGAACGAAGTGCATTATGTTGTGTGTTCCTTTTACATGCAGAGCTCCCAAACAGAATCGTTAATCGTTCCCAATGATATCCTTCGACTGCTGAAGATAGCATGAGGCTAGAAAATATCGATGAATTATATGTCATTTGGTCAAGATAATTTAAAATCGGAACTAAAAATCGGAACAGGGATTTAAAATGTGAAGTTATTTCAGGTACATACGTTATGTGTACGGTGTAGTCAGGTGTACACACACACTTGTAAAATGGTAATACAACATGAAAGGATACGAATACCCATACCCTGAATACATCGTTGCGTTGTCGATCTTCCGTACTTCCAATAGAAAATATTAAACAAGTTCTACAGGTCCATTTTCGGGTGGATGAATGTCCTTGACAGCAGCATAGCGTCATTAGTGAAGATCGGAATGTCCGCCATATTGTTTTGCTAGTTACAGACTCCCTAACATACTAGTATTTCTCTAATTGTGTGGGAGTTTTAAATAAAAATTTCCAACAAAATGAAGTATTAAGCGAAATGGCAAGTATTTTATCTCTGTTCTGGTCAATTTCGATGTCTATTCTAAAGATGTAAACCTCTTAACACCAAGTTAAATGAAATAACAAAACGCGTACACAAATTTCGTTGTTTGGAAATAAATTTATTGCAATAAGTTAGGGGACTTTTGTATCTATTCAAATTGCATGCTGGGATATGTATGGCGGATGATTTGATCATAGTTGGTATCTCTCCTCGAACTGTCTGAGAAAATATTTCACAAACTGAGGGATAGACCTTGTTTTAACACTTACACTTTACCACATTATTCGGTTACACTATGGAAAGAAAGAAAAAGAGTTTTTCCAAAATGGAATTTGACGAGAAGTTCGAACAGTTTATGAAGGAGGTAAGTTTACGTTAACTGCACAGTTCATTTGTGTTTTGATTGTTGCGGACAAGTTGCAACAAGCGCATATACATGTACGTTACAGCCGTCCAACACGTTTTAAGAAAGGAAACATAATTTTTTTCTTACAAAATTTATATTAAAATAACATTGCAGTTTGAGCTATTTTGACTTTTAGTTTGACACCAAATCACAGACACGTCATTCGACTTTTCATCGAAATAAAGTTCTGACTTCTGTTGACATCTCGTACATGTACAATGTACATGTGTGCTAGTAGTACTGAATTCTGTAACGTTATACATGCATTGATGTACATGTACATGTGCATAGTCCTGCTTGCAGACGGAGTAAGTCGTTCCTTCCTTCTCTAGTCCTGTTTGCAGACGGAGAAGGTCGTCCCTTCAAACGCAGGACTAACAACATGTACATAGTCCTGCTTGCATACGACATGTACGAGTACACATGTACGTCATCCCTTCTTGAGGGTTATGTCATTGTCAGTACAGCAGTCTAGACCCGTACACCGTCTGCAAGCAGGACAAACATGTGCACTGCTTGCAGAGATCATGGAGTACGATTCTGATTATTTGGAGAGGCCCAATGACTAAGTTATTTTACAGTCAAGACCCGATTTTACTCCGTCTACAAACACTGCAGGACTAGTGCAACATCAATTTCTCCATCCTGTTTCACATGTATTGGTAAAATTAAGTCCATTTATTAATTTATTTATGAATATCAATTTTCTTGTAGTCACAAAAATGTAATCATATCTCCATTTAAAAGACAAATATATATTATCCAATATTGTATGTATACAACGTCATACAGTACTTGAAATCTTTGTAATAAAGAGACAGGACATTGTGTACTTCTCTTTGTATTCATTAACTAATTTAGTGCATACCTAGAAAAAAAAGTTGTTTGGTTCCAGTTACCCGACCCCACCTAGTTTTTCTCTGCCAACCCTGAACTTTTTTTTACGTGTTTGAGAAAAATAATCATGAAAATTGTGAAGTCTCGCAAGAAATAGTGGACTTGGAAACTGACATCATCTAATAAAAAGACAATAACAAAATGTTCTTCCTGTCTATAATAGCTGTACATATAATGAGAGTAAACCAATAACACAGAAACCATTTGGAAAACACATAACTACCTGACCTAGACACACACACCTGAACAAAAAAATACAATAAACTAAAAATAAAAAATCTACCTACCCCATCTATTCTAAAATTAAGTGTATTCGCAACCACACAATTAAAAAAAAATGTCAACTAATTATACAGCTTTGTTTAAATCAGTTGCAATGAGAAATGATGATTTAATTTTTAAATATTTTGAACAGTCTATGTCTGATCATGATGACTCGGTCGACTCGGAAGCATTCAATCAGTTACTTGGCAGTGGAAGAACATCAGCTAGAGGTAAATCTAAGGACTTACCATGGTGGGCACAGGATACTGATGAAGATGAAACACCACGTGGAACAGGTATGTAATTTTAGATATTGACTGATATTCTTCAGTGGTATACTACTAGTATATATGTACTTGTACAATTCTTATTGTATATTGTAGCATTGTAAAACAACAACAACAACAACAACAACAACAACAACAACAACAACAATGAAAACATGACAAATGAAATGTATCAATGTTTATGACATAGTTTAGATAAAGGTGACGGTCTCACTGGGGATAACAGTGCTCAATGTACTATTTATATGATATCAGTCTAAGAGTTACAAATTGCAACTCATCAGTTTCACACTCTTGCAATCTTCAGACTATTGTACATGTATATATACAACTGTATATGTGTGTATACATATAACACACACATACACACACACACACACACACACACACACACACACACACACACACCCTTCATAACACAATGCGGCATACTCAAAGAATAAGGGGTGTATATTTTCTTTGACTTTATTGCTGTATTTCCTCAGGTTTCTCAATTCATTATACCACGAATAAAATTAAAAATTGCTGGAAAATAAAGTATTTCAGGGTGCTATGGAATAAACTACATCTGTAGTTCATTATGGTTTTGTGTATTTATTTTTAAAACTGACATCTGAGTTATTATAATTATAATTTACCAGTTGTTAATATAATATTTCACTTTTCACCTTTCAGGTCATAGTTGGTTGAAACCAAAGAAGAAAGTTGAAGAGAAGAAAGAAGAGACGCCAACTTTTAAGAAAAAGGTGATTTAAAGTTTTCAGTCAATTAATTAATTAATCAATCAATCAATCAATTTATTAATTAATCAATCAATCATACATGTATACAATCATATCAATGTCAGACATCCTTCTATGGTTAGATAATATACAAAATAGGCTAATGAACACCAAATTGATAGCAAGGCAATATGGTAACACAAACAGCTTAATTGGTGAAATAATGTTGTACTCCCCACCTGTCGTATCTTAAGTTATAACCTATGTAAAGTTTGTACAATGTCCTGTTTTCATCTATAAATGTTTTTTTTTCTTTGTTTTGTCAAGTTTTACCTCATTACTTACATATCTTTGTTTGACAATGTACAAAAATGTAACTGTTTCTTCCTTTGTTTATGAAATTAAAAAAAAAAGAAAAAAAAGTTTGTACAATGTACGTGTGTAACTTGAGACTGTAAGTCATTTGATCCACCAAGCGGGTGAAAATATAATATTAATATTTTCCTATGCAGGTGACTGTTAGGGAGGATGTTGGAATGAGTAAAGACAGCTTAGAAGATCAAAACCATGTGACAGGTATGTATATAGTAGTATGTCTATATATGTCAAGTTGTAATCTATGTGTATAATTATATGCCTCTGAGTGTGGCTTTGCTGTAAGTTGTGTTCAACTACCCATTTCGGAATCCTCATTTTACCATTTTTTTGACAAGACTGAATTGCATAATTCATCCGTTGTTGTTCCCAGTAGTTTGGTAGGGAAGGCATTCTGGAAAAATAAATGATTACACACATCCACTGCATAATGTACTGTTGTGATTTTGTTCCATACATATGCATGTACTATATTGCACTTGATCAGTCGATCTTTTCTATTCAAAGACCTATTCAGTGTAGTATCTTGGATACATGTTAGAATCCTGTAAATCCTCTACTAGGTATGAATTCAGTTTGTCATCAACTTATTCTTTCAGGGGCATCTGGAGTACTTCCTCAAGACAAACCACCTGTAGGGTGAGTTGTTTATCTATCATTGATTTTATAATTAAATAATGCAGATATTCTGTCATCACTAAGTGTACCCATGGTGTCATTATACAAGTAACACTGAAATAAAGCACTTTCTCTATGTACTACACTCATTTATAACATTCATATCAAGTGTAAAAGTATACTGTTTAAATTGGTTTGCTAGAGCATGTGGTCTTTCTAATGTGGTCAATTAGCAAATGAAACAGTATACTTTTACCGTTGATATGGATGCTCTAAATGATTGTGGTACATACAGAAAATGCTTAACTTTGGTGTTATGGGTTGTATTAGCAAATGTAACAGTATACTTTTACACTTGATAAGGGTGCTCTAAATGATTGTGGTACATACAGAAAATGCTTAACTTTGGTGTTATGGGTTGTATTAGCAAATGTAACAGTATACTTTTACACTTGATAAGGGTGCTCTAAATGATTGTGGTACATACAGAAAATGCTTAACTTTGGTGTTATGGGTTGTATTAGCAAATGTAACAGTATACTTTTACACTTGATAAGGGTGCTCTAAATGATTGTGGTACATACAGAAAATGCTTTACTTTGGTGTTATGGGTTGTATTAGCAAATGAAACAGTATACTTTTACACTTGATGTGGATGCTATAAATGATTGTGGTACATATAGAAAATGCTTTACTTTGGTGTTATGGGTTGTATTAGCAAATGAAACTATACTTTTACACTTGATATGGATGCTATAAATGATTGTGGTACATAAGAAAACCCTTCACTTTGGTGTTATGGGTTGTATTAGCAAATGAAACAGTATACTTTTACACTTGATATGGATGCTATAAATGATTGTGGTACATATAGAAAATGCTTTACTTTGGTGTTATGGATTGTATTAGCAAATGAAACAGTATACTTTTACACTTGATATGGATGCTATAAATGATTGTGGTACATATAGAAAACCCTTCACTTTGGTGTTATGGATTGTATTAGCAAATGAAACAGTATACTTTTAAACTTGATATGGATGCTATAAATGATTGTGGTACATATAGAAAATGCTTTACTTTGGTGTTATGGATTGTATTAGCAAATGAAACAGTATACTTTTAAACTTGATATGGATGCTATAAATGATTGTGGTACATACAGAAAATGCTTTACTTTGGTGTTATGGGTTGTATTAGCAAATGTAACAGTATACTTTTACACTTGATAAGGGTGCTCTAAATGATTGTGGTACATACAGAAAATGCTTTACTTTGGTGTTATGGGTTGTATTAGCAAATGAAACTGTATATGTTTACACTTGATATGGATGCTATAAATGATTGTGGTACATACAGAAAACGCTTTACTTTGGTGTTATGGGTTGTAGTTTAGTTTGTAATCTTATTCCGTCACTCAAAATCATAATGTAAGCTGATAACAGTAATGCGTGAACTAAAGACAGACTGAAATAGAAGTAAGTGTGACAAGAGTATAAGTTTATCAATATATATATAATGTGGTTTAGATATTATATTAAGTAATAAGCAATGTCTTGTGTTTGTATCTCATTATAGGTTGTCCTCTGATATGTATTCTGAGGATACCATGACATCTACAGGAAGAGGTACAGTTCATTTTATATTTCCTTGAATATACATTTGTATATCACTTTAGGGTATTCGTCTAATCTGAAAAGTGTTCCTGCTTTTGAATTTGAATACAGTCAGGTTAAAGTCTTTATTATTACTTGGTAAAGTAAAAACTTTAAGTGAAGAAGTCTGGATAATTTCATAAAGTAGATAATTCAGTTGTATGGTTTCTTTTATTATAAAGACTACATTTACAATGAAAATCACATGACTAGCATGAAAGGAATAGACACAACTGTGATACGACCACTTGGCGTGGATTGTTTGAATGGGACTTTGAAAAGAGTGTAATTGTTTATATACAGGGATCATATCACTTGAGGTTTTCTTGAATATCACAGTTGTGTCTGTTCCTTTCACCCTGGTCATGTGAATTTCATTGTATTAACTTGACAAAGTAGTAGTACTATGTTCTTTTGTTGTACATACAAATGTTCCAGATAGTGTTATATTATTTCTAGGGAGATTCACTGATTTCTTCTGAAATTGCTCCTCAATTTTCAATATTTTGATTGTAAATTATGTGTTTCTGTGTTGTCTATATAGAGCATACAAGAGTTCACCAGTCATCATGAAATGAATAGAGTTTGTTAATTAAATTGCATTTCTTTAGATCATGGACCTAGTCCTGGGGCAGAGACACTTGAAGAAGCTGCTGACAAGGAGAGGTTCTTCAAGGAGTTAGAAGAGAAAGAAGGCACTAAACACATAGACTATGGTAAACTAAATAAAGAAACTGATTTGTCTGGAACACTAGGAACTCTACATGGAAGTCGTACACTAGCAGGGTAGGTTGATTTCAATTAGTTGTATTTTACCCTTTCAATTCTCCACAATACACTGTCCCAAATGTATGCATTGCTGTCTTTGGGAACTTTACATGATTAATCCCATGAACTATAAAAACTATGATTCCAGTGTCTGCGAGCTCAGTGAACTTGGCTGTCTGACTTGACCTACTGGTTTGACAGTATAGCCCAGAGACTTAGCTATCTGACTTGACATACTGGCTTAACAGTATAGCCCAGAGAATTGGCTATCTGACTTGACAGTATTAGCCCAGAGACTTGGCTATCTGACTTGACATACTGGCTTGACAGTATAGCCCAGAGACTTGGCCATCTGACTTGGCATACTGGCTTGACAGTATAGCCTAGAGACTTGGCTATCTGACTTGACATACTGGCTTGACAGTATAGCCCAGAGACTTGGCTATCTGACTTGACATACTGGCTTAACAGTATAGCCCAGAGAATTGGCTATCTGACTTGACAGTATTAGCCCAGAGACTTGGCTATCTGACTTGACATACTGGCTTGACAGTATAGCTCAGAGACTTGGCTATCTGACTTGACATACTGGCTTGACAGTATAGCCCAGAGACTTGGCTATCTGACTTGACATACTGGCTTGACAGTATAGCCTAGAGACTTGGCTATCTGACTTGACGTACTGGCTTAACAGTATAGCCCAGAGACTTGGCTATCTGACTTGACATACTGGCTTAACAGTATAGCCCAGAGACTTGGCTATCTGACTTGACATACTGGCTTGACAGTATAGCCCAGAGACTTGGCTATCTGACTTGACATACTGGCTTAACAGTATAGCCCAGAGACTTGGCTATCTGACTTGACATACTGGCTTGACAGTATAGCCCAGAGACTTGGCTATCTGACTTGACATACTGGCTTAACAGTATAGCCCAGAGACTTGGCTATCTGACTTGACATACTGGCTTGACAGTATAGCCCAGAGACTTGGCTATCTGACTTGACATACTGGCTTGACAGTATAGCCCAAAGACTTGGCTATCTGACTTGACATACTGGCTTGACAGTATAGCCCAGAGACCTGGCTATCTGACTTGACATACTGGCTTAACAGTATAGCCCAGGGAATTGGCTATCTGACCTGACATACTGGCTTGACAGTATAGCCCAGAGACTTGGCTATCTGACTTGACATACTGGCTTGACAGTATAGCCCAGAGACTTGGCTATCTGACTTGACATACTGACTTGACAGTATAGCCCAGAGACTTGGCTATCTGACTTGACATACTGGCTTGACAGTATAGCCCATGACTTGGCTATCTGGCCTGACATACTGGCTTGAAAGTATAGCTCAGAGACTTGGCTACCTGACTTGACATATTAGCTCAAACGACATTTTCTATCCACGTATCTGTACTACTAAGTGTCTGTTGTCTTTCATGTCTTTTGAAGTGTTTCCTAATTTTTCTTATTTTACTATGTAGTATTGAAGAGAAAGATGAAGACGTTGATAGTACAAGTCAAAATACAGAAGAAAGACGAGTTGTCGATAGTCATTCACCAAAGGTAATCTTGTACAAGTGATAGAAATATTTACAATGCACATTACACGTGTCATATGAGATATCTAATTCATGAGAAAATAAAAAAGAAATTCAACAATTTCCATTTTTTGTGCACTTTATAATCGATACTGCTTAGATATTATATTCCCACACTGTTACGAAATTCACAGTCAGTTGTTAATGTTTTTTACTCATTAGATACTGTAAACCGGAATTTATGCCCCAAATACAGTCAGATTAGTATGTTTTTGTTTTCCAAGATTACTGAAACTATGCAATGTAAAATACATCTACAGTGTGAGAATACCGATAATATGACAGAACCCCATGAAACATGAGTGCAAGTGTTGTGTACTTGGGATACTTTGCACCTGTACTTTCACAAGCATAGTGAGTGAAAGTTACGCTCGTTAAAGTGCAGCAGAAAACACTGGACAAGCACTGGTGAAAATTCCCCAGAGTACTCCCTACCCACACTGGATCTCATGCATGGCATGCGCTCTGTTAGTGCGTTCACTCGATTTAGTGTGTAGCGAACTATTGCATCCTCATTTGCATATCATTTGCATGCAGGTATGTAATAATATTTTGGTATTGCACTACAGTGAAAATACCACTAGTATGGACATGCACCAGTGCAAGAAATCTCTGGTACAATGTACATATGTAATAATAACACAATATGTGGTTTATTCATTTATACAGGATGATAAGAAGCCTGGTTCAGGAGGAATGCTAGCTAAAGGTGGGTATAATAATATGTTAAATTACGTGGACATAATTTTGTAACAATATGTATGTATGTATGTATGTATGTGTTATGTGTATGTGTGTGTATATGTATGTGTGTGTATGTGTGTGTATGTGTATATATACATTTATATATATATATATATATATATTTATATACTTGTTGAACAGGTAGTAGTGTTTGAAGTCGGCCTTACTTCCGATCCCAAAATAAAATACTAATAAGCGACGTTTCAGTGCGTCTAGCACACCTTCTTCACGCTATGACAAACACATGATTACTAGCAAATAAACTACGCATGTCCGTACAAAAGGGAAACACACCATGTGATCAAAGGGAAATGTAGAATAGATTAATAAATGGTAAATAAAGAACATACTAGTCAGTTTTTTTATAATATAATTATATAATTTGTATGTAATCTTTTAAAGCAGCAGAAAAACATTTGTTTCACTACTAGACCAAAGATTTACTTTACCACAAGCTGTTTCTCCAAGTATGGACAATTATGGACTCTAACAATAGCTGTTTATGGTGCCCCCCCCCCCCCCCCCCCAAAAAAAAGGTGATGTTTGGGTTTAATTTGATTTTCTTTGTGTTTACAGTGTCATTATTGGATTCTATGGATTCTAGTCTTGGTACTATAAAACTACCTGGTAGTCATGACGACAAGTCTTCTAATAAAGGTAAGTGTTCTACTTCTATCAACTGTAAATAATGTTAGAAAATGGCAATGTTTTACGTTCATGTCATATGTCTTCAATGTATTCGTCTGTTGATTGGTATGCAGTTATGACTGATATGTAGGTTTATATAAGAGAGCCTTTGATGTCTTTGCAGACATATCAAAGGGTCACCGAAAGACTGCGTATCATACACATTTTATGGTCCCAAGAAAAATTTAGAGAGATAAGAAACAGGCTTCCCACAGACCACTCATTACAAATATAAACAACACCATCCGACCCCAACTGATAAACAGAAACACATACAACATCCTTGGAACAAAGAAGCTATTTAATGCCATCACATAATATGTCAAAATCTGGGCATGTAAAATGTCACTGCATGCTCAGATTTAACTTATACAAATTGAAACTAGCAAGAATTTGAATATGCTCGTTTTGTTCCCCGTGGTGACGTGTGTTCACATACAGTACATGCTTGTAGGCAGGAGTGTGGTATTGTTTATATTTGTAATGAGTGGTCTGTGGGAAGCCTGTTTCTTATCTACCTAAATTGTTTGTGGGAACATAAAATGTATGGTATCGCTTTCGGCGATCCTTCAATATTTCTGCTGTGATATGCCATATTTTAGTTAACATGCACTTTGCACAAGAGGTCACCTACGCAAAATCAGAGAAAATATATGGCGAAAATTTGGTCTTGGATGCCAACTGAAGGAAAGTACATTATACAAGAACCAATCAATAAAATAAATAATTTCACTGTAGATGCTAGTTTCCGAGTAAAATTTTGGATTTAGAATCGACATAATTGAAAAGTGTAACCACATACTTTGTACTGTGTGTGTGCATTTATCATTTACTCGACTCAGGTGGTGTCATTTATTTCTTTTGATTTACAACTGCCAAAACTCTGGTCAAAATGTATGCAAAAACTGACTTTATTGAAATGCTGACATTCATACCTGTTTGTGTTTACTTTGAGTAGGTCTATTAGATGCTGGTACAGCGACTGAGATGGAAGCACTGCATGGATTATTACAAAAGGCTGTACTATCACCTACAATGAAGCTAGATGATACAGGCACAGGTTCAGGTGAAAGACAATAATTTGCTCTCTATGATAGTGTTAGTCTACCTGCTAGACCTCGGATGTTCTTCCGATACAATACGACACACGACCGAACACTGCTATCGAGGATGGAACATTCAGGCAAAGCCCTCACTGCAAACTTTGTTCGCTTATGGTATTGAAAGAAGGCCCGAACATCTAGCAGCAAGACTATATGATAGTATGAAATCTAGGTTAAAACATGTGTACATCTTTCATTCAGTACTTTGCTGTCCACTGTGAAATGATTGTTGCAGGTTGTAGAGCGGAGTACAAATTCTGTTCAGCAGCTCTCTGTGTGATACAATCCCACAGAGAAACTAATAAGAAACTATGCACATGCTTACACTTTTAAGATAACAAGATTGAATGAATATAGTTTCTTGCAACATTTTCTACTAAATGAAATGAACTGACTTGCTACCGTGCAGATATCAAATACTGATGTCAAACAAATTGGCAACTGCATGTCTCTGTCTTGTTGCAGTACGTTGGTTGAAATAGTTTTATTTAATTCAGAGACTATGTAACAATAAATTGCGATCGTGCTCTCTTAAAGTGTAGCATGTGGAGTTTCGTATTGATTTCTGTGTGGCTGTATCAAACAGCCGTTGTGCGGTATTTTTGAATCCATTTGTATAAATTTTATAATCTTGGTATATACACCTTACAATATCTCCTCCCTTCCAAATGCCTGTAATCTCTTTTAATGACACAGTGAAACCACAGTTCCACCTCAATTATCAGGAAATACACATTTACCAAACGAATAGTCGAAACTTGGAACAATTTGCCTCACTCAGTAGTTACTTCACCATCGATTCACTATTTTGAACAGCACCTAGTTTTTGGAGAGGGCAAGCCATTAAATATGATTACGAAGCCAAATTACAGAACACATACAAGTCATCTTCTAAGGAACTCTCAACACTTGGGTCTGGACATATAGGCGTGTAAATACTGCACCCAGTGCATACCTATTAAGTAAATCTAAGTAAACAGTGAATAAAATATAATACATACAGTTTGTTTATGATCACTAGATGGTTTGATGAAGGAGGTGAAAGCTGCTTACAGGGCTTCTCTTGAAGCTGCAGAGAGAGAGGATGAGATGGATGGAGATGGTATTATTGCAGGGTCTATCAAAGACACCACTGATCTCAACAGAATGAACCAAAAATCTGACCAAGTCAGTCAGATGGAAAAACTGGGAAGAACTCAAACTATTGTAAGTACCAAAGGGACTGGGTCTCGTGGGTACGGCACACACGGCTTTGATTTAACACCTGCAGAACACTCTCACGGCTTTGACTTACAACCAGCTAGCAGTGAAAGTAGGGGCTTTGACTTGCAACCAGCTGTAACAACCCAGGAGAAACACGGCTTTGATCTGAATCCTGTGTCTGAGTACAGGGGATTTGACTTGCAGCCTGCATCTGAGAGCCAAGGATTTGACTTGCAGCCGGCAGCAGACACCAGAGGATTTCATCTCAGTCCAGCCCATGATGTCCAGAAGTTTGATTTGGATCGAGATGAAGCACCTGTGGAAGTAAGATTGGCTCTCTTTGCATGAATTAACTGTTCTGTGGTCTTGTGTTCTTATAATCCTGCATGTCTTCATGGTGTGTGTTTGTCTTGTTTTCATCACAGTGTGTTAATGTTGGTCTTTTTTTCTTTTTTGAAAGTTCACATCTGTTTGTTCAACTCTCTGTATTGGTTTTGTGTCTTCTTTGAAGGTCGACATGGTGTGTCATGTTCTCACCCGATTGACATTCCAGTGTACTATCTCACCTTATCCATATAAAACTTATAAGCATTCCATATGTCACTGTTCTCAAATCCAACATATCAGAAAGACTTTCTCACTTCACCAATATAATATTTCACTCGTATGGTGATCAAGATTTCATCCATCAAGCCAACATGTACCAATTTTGTCACAGAGTCTGTGTTGTGTCATATGTCACATGTTTCAGTAATTTATGGTAATTTCTGTTGAATTTTCGTCCCTCTGTGTCTGTTATTTTTTAGATCATTTTCTGTAAAAGTCTCAATTGTTGATTTGTGGATTTTAAAGACTTGAGATAATGTTATCCTGTATTTAATTCTCATCCTTCATTGTCTGGGATTTGTGTGAATTTTGTCATCATGTCACTTTATCACCATCTGTGAAATTTCTTATAATGACCCTATACAAAACGGTATCGTCTTGGTAATCATTATACATTTAATCTAGTGTTTCGGATCTTCAACAGACATTTCCTCTATTATATGCATTGAATTCTAACAATGTTAGTAACATGGTCATCAGCTCTATTATCAGTTGCATCGATTTGTTGCGTTGTGTTGTGTTGTCTTGTCTTGTCTTGTCTTGTGTTGTCTTGGAAGTTGATAATGTCTGTTACATTACATTAAATGGGCACAAGCTCAAGTTTACACTACAAAAATGTAGCCTTGATGCCAGACCCTTCGGGCTATTCTGTAGCTGTACTGCACATTGTAGGTTAGTGTTGACTGGCTCTATTTGATACAACATGCAGAAATCAATAAGAAACTGTATATGGATAGCAAGATTAAATGAATACAGTTTGTCTAAATAAAATGAACTACATGTAACATTCCACCATGTGGACATCAAGGCATTGGCACCAGTATGTCTACATCTTGTTGCAGTTCATTTATAAATGGTTTATTTTATTCAGACTAAATCATAAATGTAGCAAACAATTGCAATCTTGTTATCTTGCGTAGAATGTGCAGTTTCTTAATGGTTTATGCGCGATTGTATCAAATAGCACCAGTGAACAGTAAACTGCAATATGCTGTAATTGTATAACGCATACTGTTTACATGTAGCTCTATACATGTACATTTTGTAAATCATTGCATCTCACTGCACTGCATCAAATCGTATTATCTACACATCATTGCTCTTTGGGAAACATACATTATTATTTGTTTTCACATTTGATGTTAACAGCTTGCATGTTTTTGTTGTAAAATGTACATTTATTTCATGTCAATTATGTTTCCATGGTTACGTAATGTATCTTTTTGTTTTTGTTTTTTGTTTTTGTTTTTGTTTACTAATTGTGGACTGTTAATAATTGGGGTGTGTTTTGCTTATTATTGATATATCCTATGATTTAAATAATTTCTAAAACTGATAGTGATACAGAAATGGATTGAGTTTGCTAAATGTGTACCACTGTGTACCACAGTTATTATTCTTGTCCATTGCAAATGGTCAGTTTGTTCATCAAGATTAAAGTTATGATTGTATGTCTTCACCCGATCTGATTAAAATCTGATGTAGGGAACTTTGCCTGATTTCTTTATTTAGCACATACTTTAATTGTCATTTGTTCTTTTTTGTTCTGTGATCGTTTGGTACCTACATGTACATCTGACACAAAACTCGTAGGTGTTCTCGGACAAAACGAAAGTGCTGAGTGAATTTACTCGACAAATGAGAACATGTACATGTAATGCATCAAAACGTATGGGTACATTACTTCAGAACTCTCAAAACAAGGTAGAGCACAGAGTGCAGACAACGATGGTATCATCATTGTTTGGTGATTCTGTTTTTCTAATTTTGAATGTCGAGTGTTATATATTGTGAGATTCATTTTGGTTGGCTACACTTACATGTACATTGTAAGTACGAGATTCCGTACAAGAACACCTATGGTACATACAGTGATACACATTGTAGTGTGCCAGATGTATGTATCTGGTGCTCTCAGAACGAAAAAGAGAACAAGCGGGCATGTATTTTTTCATACAAATTTTTCTCTCAAAACATTAACTTTACGTTATGTACTGGTGTGATGAAACTATGTCATCTAAAATCTATGTTATAATATATTAATAAAAGTTAATATAATTATAAATTTTTAAAAAGTAAATACTATTTTCACCTTTCTAATTTTATATTGTCTCATTTCCATTTCAGGACAAACCCAAGAAACAACCGAGAACGATAAGAGTGACTCAACCCCGAACTAGATCTTCTAAAATACCAACAAAGACAGGTAAATTTGACTTAATGAAATTGTACTCAGACTGCAGAATGATTCAGTATGTTATTCTAAAGTAAGAAAACATAATCTTTACTTGAACGTGGTTTTGTTTCGGGCCCTCACAATGTAGGTTGTACAGGCAGAGGGCCCTTATTACCAAGATTTCTATACCAGTAAGGCAGTAACCCATATCCAGGCCAAGGTTTTATCATATACCGGTACCTGTCTGATATATAATTATTCAAGTATAGCTATATTACAATGGAGTAATCCTTCACATTATAAATTCTGTAAACAAATGAATTTGTTCTATTGCAGTGTATGATGGGAATAGAATAGAATAATTTGTTGGTAGAATGGTGATTGTCCAACCTTTACTGAAATGGAATAATCCTTCTCCTTAGTAATGTTTGTAAACAAATGACTTTGTTCTATTGCAGTGTATGATGGGAATAGAATAGAATAATTTATTAGTAGAATGGTTATTGTCCAACCTTTATTGAAATGGAATAATCCTTCTCCTTTGTAATGTTTGTAAACAAATGACTTTGTTCTATTGCAGTGTATGATGGGAATAGAATAGAATAATTTATTAGTAGAATGGTTATTGTCCAACCTTTATTGAAATGGAATAATCCTTCTCCTTTGTAATGTTTGTAAACAAATGACTTTGTTCTATTGCAGTGTATGATGGGAATAGAATAGAATAATTTATTAGTAGAATGGTTATTGTCCAACCTTTATTGAAATGGAATAATCCTTCTCCTTTGTAATGTTTGTAAACAAATGACTTTGTTCTATTGCAGTGTATGATGGGAATAGAATAGAATAATTTATTAGTAGAATGGTTATTGTCCAACCTTTACTGAAATGGAATAATCCTTCTCCTCAGTAATGTTTGTAAACAAATGACTTTGTTCTATTGCAGTGAATGATGGGAATAGAATAGAATAATTTATTAGTAGAATGGTTTATTGTCCAACCTTTATTGAAATGGAATAATCGTTCTCCTTCGTAATGTTTGTAAACAAAGGACTTTGTTCTATTGCAGTGTATGATGGGAATAGAATAGAATAATTTGTTGGTAAAATGGTTGTTGTCCAACCTTTATTGAAATGGAATAATCCTTCTCCTTAGTAATGTTTGTAAACAAATGACTTTGTTCTATTGCAGTGTATGATGGAAATAGAATAGAATAATTTGTTGGTAGAATAGTGATTGTCCGACCTTTATTGAAATGGAATAATCCTTCTCCTTAGTAATGTTTGTAAACAAATGACTTTGTTCTATTGCAGTGTATGATGGAAATAGAATAGAATAATTTGTTGGTAGAATAGTGATTGTCCAACCTTTATTGAAATGGAGTAATCCTTCTCCTTAGTAATGTTTGTAAACAAAGGACTTTGTTCTATTGTAGTGTATGATGGGAATAGAATAGAATAATTTGTTGATAGAATAGTGATTGTCCAACCTTTATTGAAATGGAATAATCCTTCTCCTTAGTAATGTTTGTAAACAAATGACTTTGTTCTATTGCAGTGTATGATGGAAATAGAATAGAATAATTTGTTGATAGAATGGTGATTGTCCAACTTTCTTGAAATGGAATAATCCTTCTCCTTAGTAATGTTTGTAAACAAATGACTTTGTTCTATTGCAGTGTATGATGGAAATAGAATAGAATATTTTGTTGATAGAATAGTGATTGTCCAACCTTTCTTGAAATGGAGTAATCCTTCTCCTTAGTAATGTTTGTAAACAAATGACTTTGTTCTATTGCAGTGTGTGATGGGAATAGAATAGAATATTTTGTTGATAGAATAGTGATTGTCCAACCTTTATTGAAATGGAACAATCCTTCTCCTTAGTAATGTTTGTAAACAAATGACTTTGTTCTATTGCAGTGTATGATGGAAATAGAATAGAATAATTTGTTGATAGAATAGTGATTGTCCAACCTTTATTGAAATGGAATAATCCTTCTCCTTAGTAATGTTTGTAAACAAATGACTTTGTTCTATTGCACTGTATGATGGAAATAGAATAGAATAATTTGTTGATAGAATGGTGATTGTCCAACTTTCTTGAAATGGAATAATCCTTCTCCTTAGTAATGTTTGTAAACAAATGACTTTGTTCTATTGCAGTGTATGATGGAAATAGAATAGAATAATTTGTTGGTAGAATAGTGATTGTCCAACCTTTCTTGAAATGGAACAATCCTTCTCCTTAGTAATGTTTGTAAACAAATGACTTTGTTCTATTGCAGTGTATGATGGAAATAGAATAGAATATTTTGTTGATAGAATAGTGATTGTCCAACCTTTATTGAAATGGAACAATCCTTCTCCTTAGTAATGTTTGTAAACAAATGACTTTGTTCTATTGCAGTGTATGATGGAAATAGAATAGAATATTTTGTTGATAGAATAGTGATTGTCCAACCTTTATTGAAATGGAATAATCCTTCTCCTTAGTAATGTTTGTAAACAAATGACTTTGTTCTATTGCAGTGTATGATGGAAATAGAATAGAATAATTTGTTGGTAGAATAGTGATTGTCCAACCTTTCTTGAAATGGAACAATCCTTCTCCTTAGTAATGTTTGTAAACAAATGACTTTGTTCTATTGCAGTGTATGATGGAAATAGAATAGAATATTTTGTTGATAGAATAGTGATTGTCCAACCTTTATTGAAATGGAACAATCCTTCTCCTTAGTAATGTTTGTAAACAAATGACTTTGTTCTATTGCAGTGTATGATGGAAATAGAATAGAATATTTTGTTGATAGAATAGTGATTGTCCAACCTTTATTGAAATGGAATAATCCTTCTCCTTAGTAATGTTTGTAAACAAAGGACTTTGTTCTATTGCAGTGTGTGATGGGAATAGAATAGAATAATTTGTTGGTAGAATAGTGATTGTCCAACCTTTCTTGAAATGGAATAATCCTTCTCCTTAGTAATGTTTGTAAACAAATGACTTTGTTCTATTGCACTGTATGATGGAAATAGAATAGAATAATTTGTTGGTAAAATGGTTATTGTCCAACCTTTATTGAAATGGAATAATCCTTCTCCTTAGTAATGTTTGTAAACAAATGACTTTTTTCTATTGCAGTGTGTGATGGGAATAGAATAGAATAATTTGTTGGTAAAATGGTTATTGTCCAACCTTTCTTGAAATGGAATAATCCTTCTCCTTAGTAATGTTTGTAAACAAAGGACTTTGTTCTATTGCAGTGTATGATGGAAATAGAATAGAATAATTTGTTGGTAGAATGGTTATTGTCCAACCTCTATTGAAATGGAATAATCCTTCTCCTTAGTAATGTTTGTAAACAAAGGACTTTGTTCTATTGCAGTGTATGATGGAAATAGAATAGAATAATTTGTTGGTAGAATGGTTATTGTCCAACCTTTATTGAAATGGAATAATCCTTCTCCTTAGTAATGTTTGTAAACAAATGACTTTGTTCTATTGCAGTGTGTGATGGGAATAGAATAGAATATTTTGTTGATAGAATAGTGATTGTCCAACCTTTATTGAAATGGAACAATCCTTCTCCTTAGTAATGTTTGTAAACAAAGGACTTTGTTCTATTGCAGTGTGTGATGGGAATAGAATAGAATATTTTGTTGATAGAATAGTGATTGTCCAACCTTTATTGAAATGGAATAATCCTTCTCCTTTGTAATGTTTGTAAACAAAGGACTTTGTTCTATTGCAGTGTGTGATGGGAATAGAATAGAATATTTTGTTGATAGAATAGTGATTGTCCAACCTTTATTGAAATGGAATAATCCTTCTCCTTAGTAATGTTTGTAAACAAAGGACTTTGTTCTATTGCAGTGTGTGATGGGAATAGAATAGAATATTTTGTTGATAGAATAGTGATTGTCCAACCTTTATTGAAATGGAATAATCCTTCTCCTTAGTAATGTTTGTAAGCAAATGACTTTGTTCTATTGCAGTGTGTGATGGGAATAGAATAGAATAATTTGTTGGTAAAATGGTTATTGTCCAACCTTTATTGAAATGGAATAATCATTCTCCTTAGTAATGTTTGTAAACAAATGACTTTGTTCTATTGCAGTGTATAATGGAAATAGAATAGAATATTTTGTTGATAGAATAGTGATTGTCCAACCTTTATTGAAATGGAATAATCCTTCTCCTTAGTAATGTTTGTAAACAAATGACTTTGTACTATTGCAGTGTATGATTCAAGGGGAATAGAATAGAATAATTTGTTGATAGAATAGTTATTGTCCAACATCTATTGAAATGGAATAATCCTTCTCCTTAGTAATGTTTGTAAACAAATGACTTTGTTCTATTGCAGTGTGTGATGGGAATAGAATAGAATAATTTGTTGGTAGAATGGTGATTGTCCAACCTTTCTTGAAATGGAATAATCCTTCTCCTTAGTAATGTTTGTAAACAAATGACTTTGTTCTATTGCAGTATATGATGGAAATAGAATAGAATAATTTGTTGGTAGAATGATGATTGTCCAATCTTTCTTGAAATGGAATAATCCTTCTCCTTAGTAATGTTTGTAAGCAAATGACTTTGTTCTATTGCAGTGTGTGATGGGAATAGAATAGAATAATTTGTTGGTAGAATAGTGATTGTCCAACCTTTATTGAAATGGAATAATCCTTCTCCTTAGTAATGTTTGTAAACAAATGACTTTGTTCTATTGCAGTGTATGATGGAAATAGAATAGAATATTTTGTTGATAGAATAGTGATTGTCCAACCTTTATTGAAATGGAATAATCCTTCTCCTTAGTAATGTTTGTAAGCAAATGACTTTGTTCTATTGCAGTGTGTGATGGGAATAGAATAGAATAATTTGTTGGTAGAATAGTGATTGTATAACCTTTATTGAAATGGAATAATCCTTCTCCTTAGTAACATTAATTTTATAAACAAATGATTTTGTTCTATTGCAGTGTATGATTGGAATAGAATAGAATAACTTGTTGGCCAAATAGTGATTGTCCAACCTCTATTGCAATGGAATAATCCTTCTCCATAGTAATGTTTGTAAACAAATGACTTTGTTCTCTAGCAATGTATGATGGGAATAGAACAGAATAATTTGTTTGTAGAATGGTTATTGTCCTACCTCTATTGAAATGGAATAATCCTTCTGCGTAAAATTGATTGTTATGTACATCCATAGTATTAAAGATAAATGACAAAAAAGTCAAGACGACTTTTGACAATCTAGCTATATGATAAAACACATCAGAGAATCACATGACACTTGAGTGCCAGTATGGCATTACTTGGGGTAGTTGTAATTGTCATAAGTGCTTGCTGTATTCTCTACGTCAAATCTGCCACAATCAAAATGAACAAAAGTGCTGTTGAAAACACTACAGTTAGGTATCTGTGTAAATACCCACACAAGTACACAGGTATCATGGAGTTTTGTTTTTATTAGATACGATTGCTGGATACTTGTATGTGTAAACAAAATCATTACAACAAAGTTAGTAAAAATGACACTGGCATTCAAATGATTTCATGTTAATTTGCATACTAGTATGAAATGTTTTTGATATTACACTGCAGTGCAAATGCTTACAGTGATGCATATAACACCTTGTACATAATTATTATATCCTTTTATTTTCCAACTCATCTGAATATGTCACAAAACCCCATCATGCATGATTGCAAGTGTGGTGTACTTGGGGTATTTGCACAAGTGCTTGCAGTGTTCTGTGTAACAGTACGCTCTTGAAAGTGCGGCAGAAAATACATGACGTTCAATGCAATTACCCTTGAGTACCCACACTGGCACACACGTGGAATGAGGTTCTGTTATTGTTACGTGTACATGTTTTTTCCAAAACAACAAATTTCCATAAAATGACACTATGTGGTCTTGCGTTTTCATGTAGAATGGATGATCATGTCCTTATTTGCATATCATTAGAATTGCAATAATGTTACATTGCAGTGCAGTGCAAAGACTAAAAATGTACCACTAGTATATGCCGACACCAGTGTAAGTAATCTCAGGTACATGTGTAATAATGTTTAGGTTTTGTTTCTTCTAACTTTTCAAATGTCCATCAAGTGTGAATATCAAATATTGGATGCCTTTGAGATTTGTGGAATATTTATTCTCTTATCGTATTTTGTTGTTAAATGTATGACTAGCTGGAAAGAAAGATAGCAAAAAAGATCTGAAGAAAGATGTTAAGAAAGACACCAGTAAGAAGGACAAGGATAAATACAAACATGTGAAAAGTTCAGATTACGGAGCTAAGAAAGGTTGGTCACCAGCTGATGCTGTTCAACAAAAGATCAAAGGTAAGAGGTCAAAGGTTAAAAGGTCATTCACCCCGAGACTTGCCAGAAAGGTCCATATATCTCTACAAATGCAGATTGTTACATCTGTTTTGAATGTAATTAAATGCCACAAATAAAACCTTGTAATGCAAATGGTGATGATAGTAAGATATTAAAATAATTTTCAGGTGAAAAAATCACAGGAATACAAAAATGTAGGTTACACAAATCTGATGAACTCCATCATCCTGACTGACTTATAAGTAGAAACAGAGAAAAAAATTTAAAAAAAAAAACAACTATAAGTTGTAAGTCTTCATTAGCAGCACTCTTCTCAAATACAGCAGAATGCTTAATATAGCCACTAAGTTTATGTGAAACTTTACTGATTTCTCAATGTTCCTTCATTTTGAAATTCATATAATTATTAAACTTTCAAAACAATATCCTTGGCAACATCACGATGCAATACTCAGAATGATCTCAAATATATGTCCAAGTCATGTACATCTACCAGGTACTTGTAACAAACTGATCACATAGTCTTTTTTTTACGACCATTCACACAGGCTCTGAAACAATCTCATTGGCACCAAAACCCTATGATACGCAGTTACTCGCCTCAGTAGAATCATTCGCACACTATATCAAAGACCACTTTGTTGCTGAGAAGGGTAAAGACAAGGTCAAAGGTCAACAGGTAAGTTTAAGCTGCCAACCTTTGACATTTTCTAAACCGTGATTTAAACAAAACAGATGATAAATTCTTCTGTCTACTTGTCCTTCACTGCACATCTGTTTTCTTTCCCCAGTGATGCCTGTATATATTTTCATCAACCTATCACAGAAGGGGTAGTCCGACCAACATTTTGTTTTGTGTTAGGTCGAAGCGGTATTTTTTCAAAAAGATACACAATTAAAAGATAAAATAGAATAAAATAAAATAAAATAAAATTCTGACCTACCGACCTACTCTGTTCTCTGAGGCCATGTTATCGGAAACACATATCAATTATATTTTTTTTCTCGCCTAACTAACAGTGGCTTTTTACCCGTGACATCACACACTGGTTCTCCAAATAATTAAAGTATGACATTTCTGAATTTCAGGATGAAGATGAATATCCTCTAACTCCAAGCAAACAACCACGAGACTCACAGATACAGCAGTTATCCAGAGAGAGGGCGCTGTTAGCAGAAGTACAAGACTGGCAGAGACAATGGAAAGAAGAACATAAACATAACCAGAAAATGAGAGCTGAAATAATCTCACTACAGAGAACTCATGAAAGGGAATTAGAAGAATTAAGATTACAACATGAAAATGATATTTTTAGGATTAAACAGGAAAATATGATCCTCATTGCAAAGGTAAGTTTGTTGTTGTAACCATGACTCTAATATTGAGATAATCCACATTGTAACCTAACTCAGTACTTGCTACAAACTCACGATTGTATCGGACGCCCGGTCTGACGGTACAACAAATCCATGCTCTCATAAACCCTGCTTGATACTTCGAGGCAAGATTTATAGATCATTATTTTTTGTTCATACATGTATCAATCCAGTCTTGTTTGTAGGATGGCAAAAATAAAATTTCAGCAACAAAGAACCCAACTTGGCCAAGTCAGTTTTCAGTGTACGTAGTAACGTACTAGACTCTTGCCAAGGCATTGTATATCACGTGGTATGCAAGGGGCAATCTGATTGGTTGTAGTGTTTACATACAAAACGAATAAATTAGCTATGCCTTAAATACGGATATTGTATATGAATGCATCCGCAGCCAGTGGGAGGCTCGTTAAGAACGTTACCGTAAAACAGGCCGTGGTTTGCGACGATGTAGGTCACTCATATTTTTCCTGGCTGAACGGAAAAAAAAAAATTTGAGAATAACATCTAATTATTCATAAAACTACCTTCCACAATGAATGCTTTAATCATAGTACCATACAATGTTTACCCCCCCCCCCCTCCCAGCACAGACCAATATTGCACCAATTGGTTGTATCATGTAAATTCCCACAATTCCCTGGGGAGCATATGTGTACAATCCATTGCAGCCCCTTGTAAGTGCATTAAAGTAAAGAATTCACATTGTAACATCAGTTCTACCTGGTCCCCAATTATACAGCTGGGTTGATTGAGAACTAAAATTGAACAATTTTGTGCTGTACATGTGAAGTCTACAATTTTTTTGTGTAACTAATTGTGTCGTCATTTTTGCTGGAAAGAAATGGTAAATTAATTTGACTTTTTAGGTTTGTAAAAATTGTCCCGTGTAAAAAGTCAAATAGGTAATTGTTATAATAGGTCATTGTATGGGTAGGACAATAGACTCTTTTTAATACACTTTGGGGTCTCATGATTTATCAGAGTTGCAAGTTGTTACATGTAATTTGTAAATATTTCTTGTACCTGAACATTATAAATCTAGAGAGAGAGAGTGTTACTGTGTTGTATAGTGTCAAATAGATAACGTCGTAAACCACATTCTCTTTTAATGGCACCATCCAAGACGTACACGTACCTACCGTCAATATGTGCAGTGTTAGGAAAGAAATATCAATATCTGGTCAGGTTTGCAAGCATAATAAGTGGTTTCATTTGTATTGTGTCAAAGTGACACTGACTGCATTGTGTACATTTGATGGCTTTTAAATAAAATATTGTGGCATGATACATAAAATAAACATTACAGAGTACAAAACTGACCTTAGTTAGTGTTTAGGTCAAAGACATTAAAACTGCCCTCTCTCAGTGACATTGTACTAAAAAAGGTGACTGTAAAATAGCTAGGCCAACTTGAAGCCACTGCAAGGTTACTTCTAATTGGAAAACATTAATACTGTACTTTAATTATCATACTAGTTATTAACAATACAGGCAACTGATGTATCTTTTTTTATTGGTTTGCTAACCAATCAGAATGCATCTTATAAAGCACTTCACATCATCCACTGTAATTACAGCCAGTAGAGGCATCTTTTCTCTTGTTTAATAACCAATCAGAGCAAACCTTATAAAGTGCTTCAGATCATCCACTATTAATCACAGAAATCAGTCAACCTTGATGTCGCAAATTTTCACTAAAAACTTGTAATTGTTTAATAGTTCCCTTGAAAACTAACTAACACTCAAAAATAAGTACACATAGTAACAAAAATGCTTTTTTGTACATAAACTCAAATTACCAGTGTAGTAAATTTGTGAAAATTAGTCATTGAAAACTATTTGAAAACTGTAAAATTTACTATCACATGATAGAAGGCAATCTGATTAAAATCTGATGTGGCGAAGGCGGCTAAATGATTTATTTACCTCTATGTCCATCATTTGTGTCGGGGGGGGGGGGGGTCTGAGTGATCGATCGATCGGGAAAAAAACCTCTGACACAAACGATGGAAATAGAGGTAAATAATTTAAAAGCTTTTAGCTGCTTTCACCACATCAGATTTTAATTAGATTGGATAGAAAGGTTGTTCCTGAAACATCATCTTTGAATTATCTTCTTTTTTACATTGGGTATTCTATTTTCACCATCATGTTACAACCAGTGACAAACGATGGAATTTAATGCAAGTCTCTGTATTTCCAACATACATGCTTTGCCAAGTTTTATTAATCCAATTCGTTTTATTTACTCTCCATGTTTGCAACAGTATCTACTTGCATGTAAATGCCTGTGTGTCACTGGTTGTAATCTAATTCATCCATTTACTTTCCGTGTTTGTAACAAGTTCTGCTTGTAAATGCTTGCCTGTTCCTGGTTGAAATCCAGTTCATTTTATCCACTTTCCGTGTTTGTAAGTGTCCACTTGTAAAAGCTTGTCTGTCACTGGTTGTACTTTATACTTTACATGTGCATAGGAAGTATTGATAGAACTATAACTCATCATTTCTCCTTGAAGTGATTGATTGATTGATTGATTGATTGATTGATAGAAGCAATGTACCAATCAATGGGTTGGTTTTTTATTGTCATTGTAATTTAGAAACTACACACACTCACACACTGTCTGATTATGTCATTGCACCAGACACTTCAATAATGGCAGTAACAAACTTAAAACGCTTAGATATCAGACATGGTAATCAACATATTGTACAAGAATTCACGTTACGTTTACCAAGGTGTCAGTGTGGTGTGGTTAAAACTAGTAAGGTAAGCTGTCAGAAGGCAGTAAATTTGATGAAGTCTTTAAAAGAATCATCCAACTACATGGTGTTACTGGATTGAAAAGTTTACTCATGGGACTCCAATTTTACAAAATGTTTGTTGTAAGTTTTTCTTGGTGAAGGTGAATTTCTTGGTGAAGGATTTTCATTACATAAGTACATGTAGTTGAAATAACTGGCATCCAACATCATCAAACTGTATTTATACTAGACTATTAGAGTTTAATAGGTCCTGGAGTTCATGTAGATCTAAATCAATACTTTAGACATGCTGAATCATTTCAAATGAATCCAAGGTTATTTCATCTATTTAACTATGTTTTATTTTATTTTTTATTTATTTATTTATTTATTTATTGTTTTAAATTTTATTGATTTATTGATTTATTTATTGAAAAATAATTTGGTTTTTAATTTTTTTTTTAAATTTTATTTATTTATTTATTTATTTATTTATTTATTTATTTATTTATTTTTCTTTTTTTTGGGGGGGTGGTCTTTCTCATATCCACCCCCCCCCCCCCCACCTTCCCTTGAGAGAATTCAGGATAAGGGGTTTAGTAAAAGAGCACAAGTTTTTAATAATATAGTAATTAATAACAATAATGTAATGTTTTGATTTTTGTTCCAGTTGAACAATGAGGAGCAAGGTGAGACAGTGCAGTCTGGTGTGAAAGATAAACTAGCTAATGTGAAAGACAGTGCAGAGAAGATAGGACTGATGGAGAAAGAGATGCAACACCAAGAAACATTACTAGAGGGTTATCACCAGGTAAGATCTATGGATTGTTAGTATGAAAAGTCAGAGAATAGTTTTGAAATTGGTGGATAGTGCAATTTTGTGTGACCCCATTGAGTTAGGGTGTAGCATAAACACAATCAAAGTTATGAATAATCCAGTGTTCAATTCCAGGAAAACAAGAGACTGTACAAGGAGATCCAGGAACTGAAGAAGGAAGGTAAAGAAAGTGAACAGAAGTGGAAAGCAGAGAATCTGAAATTAAGAACTGATATAACATATCTCAGGTAATTTGCATATACATGTATTATTATAAAGTGTAGTCTGTTTTATATACTATAGCCACCATAGGATGTTAATGTAGAGGTCGGCTTAGATCAGTTCAGTTCAGTACCAATTCGTTCTTACTACAATGTACAGTGTTATTGTTAAGGAGTGGTAATAGGTAAAATCTATCTGAGTTATCCTGTCATTTTACCGGGGTTCCCTACCAATATTATGTTATAATGTATTGGAAACTATGCCATCATGTTACCTGGGCTCTCAGCCCTTAACAAAAACACTGGTAGTGTTACTAACTACCTTATTTTTGCTAGGAATATCTGTTGTATTGCATCCTTTCTGCACAGCTGACACCTAGCCATTGAAATTCAATTGTGATTCTTATTGCCACCATCATTACTTGACTAAAAGTTGGAATGATCATTACATTGTAAGACTGGATGGAACTTTATCATTTACTATTTATGACTATTTATGTGAAGGAAGTAAGCTCTTTTACGAGTCATGAATATTCAGTGTGTATCTAATGAATATTCATATTCTACTAAGACCCATGATGCAATGGTGCTCCATTGAAAGAACAATAGCGGTAAAAAATAGCTTCAATTTGGTGTTTTTTGGCAACTGCATTAAAATCATGTTGTGTGAAATCATGAAATGATTCCCCAGAACCCAACGTTTATGAAAATACATTTCCTAAAGGAGCATTCCCTTATAACATTTTTGGCACAGTAGTAGCATCTAAGTCATAAATGCAGCTGAACCTGACAAACCATTCCTCTGTCCCTGTACATTTTCAAAACATTCATGATTGATAATTGTTGTTTTCAATATTCAGGGATAACTTAGATGAAACTGGTAAGAAGTTGAAGAATAAAGGTGTAATAACAAGTATAGAAGTACAAAGAGATATAGCGGCTGGTACGGGTACAGCTATACTTGGTGCTGGTCAAATTGCACAACTCAAAGGAGAACTGCAAGAAGCCCAGGTAAGTCCTGTGAGGTTTGTCTGACTGTTTATCTGGTTGTCATTCTGTCTGTCTGTCTGTCTGTCTGTCTGTCTGGCTGTCTGTCTGTCTGTCTGTCTGGCTGGCTGTCTGTCTCTCTCTCTCTGTCTGTCTGTCTAGTCTGAGAGATAATGCAGGTACAGTTACACTTGTTGCTGGTCAAATTGCACAACTCACAGGAGAACTGCTATAGTATGTCTGATTTTTGTATGTTTGTTTGTTTGTTTGTTTGTTTGTGTGTCTCTCTGTCTGTCTCTCTGTCTGTTTGTTTGTCTTGCTGTGTGTTGGAGATATTACAACCGATACACGTATTGCGCTATACTTGTGTGGTGCTAACCAAATTGCGTAACTCAAAGGACAACTGCAAGAATCTTTAATATGTAAGTCTATGAAGTAAAATAATGATGGATTACCAAATCTATAGAATCACTTTCTGTGATTGTGATGAAAAAAGTTTGAGAATACTCCACAATAACTTATTAATATTAAAAGTATTATTATAATATATCATTACTGATATAATGTTTTGTATTTACAGGTATCGGAAATTGAACTCAAACAGAAAATCAAAAGTTTAGATGCAAACAGGAGTGATTTAGAAAAACATGTAGAAGTTTTGGTGAAGGAAAGAAAAGATGCTGAGAGTCGAGTACTGTCAATGATTGAAAGTAAAGCTAAAGAACTCAATGTAAGTATTAACACTGAAAATTGTTGAAATAACACCCTGAATAATTTCCTAACTAAAAGCGATGTTTGACAAATGGTCATTAAATGCTACTTTGATGGTATAGTTTATAATCTTACTTTTACAGATGTAACTGTTTCATCAGAGTATATTTTGTTGTTGTCTAAAATCTTCCGCAATACATTGTATATATAACAGTATGACAAACTAACCAAAAATTGTACTCCTAAAATTGTACTCCAAAAAGTCTAATAGTGTATGTAATTTATAAATGTGTTATCCCTTATACCTGAATGAATGAATGAATGAGTGAGTGAGTGAGTGAGTGAGTGAGTGAGTGAGTGAGTGAGTGAGTGAGTGAGTGAGTGCGTTAGTTAGTAAATGGATGAATGAGCAAGTACCCATAGGTGGGTGGGTGGGTGGGAGGGCGGGCGGACGGACGGACGAGCGAGTGAGTGAGGGAGTGAGTGAGTGAGTGAGTGAATGAGTGAGGGAGTGAGTGAGTGTGTGAGTGAGGGAGGGAGTGTGTGAGTGAGGGAGGGAGTGAGTGAGTGTGTGAGTGAGTGAGGGAGTGAGTGAGTGAGTGAGGGGGTGGGTATACTACAGAAGTGATTACCCAGTTCTAATTCATTTTATTACTTTAATATAACAGGCACTCAATAAAGAACATGAAAAACACACAGAATCACTTCAGAAGAAACTAAAATGGTATGCTGAGAATCAAGATTTACTAGACAAAGATACCAAAGCACTTCAAGAGAAGAATGATGAAATTAAAAGTTTGAAAGATCAACTACAACATTTACAACAAGAAAAAGATGTAAGAAATATAACTTTACATATTTTTTATAAAAATAGATAAATTTGTAAATAGTATTTAAATTTCTTTGATACAGTTAAGGGATATGGATAGTTTAATATCAGAAAGATTTATCATCTTTACATATGTACTGTACTTGACTACATTAGCGCCCTCAGTGGTGGACTGTGGTACATGTAGTTGGTATACATCAATGATAGTAATTGACCAAAAATGTTCATCAGCTTGGTAAATTGATTTACAAAGTTATAACGCACAAGCCTTTTGATCTTTCTCAGTCGACGATCCTCATCAGAATGACAAATTCTTTTGCTAACCACTAGACAAGTCAATAGATCGATGCTAAAAAACGTTGAACTGCTTGTCTATTATCACCCATGTAAATATTATTAACTGTTTTTACTTGAACTGAAATGTAAAGATATCGATAAATCCGTATGTTTTGTGTGTTTTTTGTACTGGTTTGTTGCAAGTAACATGTTAAATACATAGTGACTGTGTTGTTTTTACAGGAAAAGAGAAAAGTTAACGAGACTCAGAGAAGGGCCAGAGAAAGAGCAGCTGATGCTAAAAAGATACAAGATTTAGAAAGACAGGTATGTTATAATTTCTCTTTTTATCAGATCAGCATTATTAGTATTACAGAACTTACATATCTTGGGGTATGTTTCAGTGCATGCTTGATATTGTAAATCATTCACTTGGTTCTAATTTCACTTTGATGTCCACCACACTATCCTGCAGTGTGCCTACCGTCCTAAGGGGTGGGTGGGAGTGCGATGGGGGTGGGGGTGATAAGAACATCCTCAGCAATGTATAAGTTACAGATTAAACTGTATACACAAATGCTTGATCGTGCCAAGTACACAAAATCATGCGAACACACAGTTTATGTTTACAAAATTAGTTGTTTTGTGTACAAAAATGTAAGCATACTAACAATCATGCATGCTGGGTGATTTTTGACCCACTTTCACTGTTTTGCTTGGCTTCTGTCCTGAAAGTACAACCACACACAACACCACATGTATTTTGAAATAGTGGTACTCACATGACTTCAGTGTTCTGTTATTTGATTTTATGACATTTCAGAGATCTAATATCATCACTATTACATATTTACCGGTGATATTTGCACTGCAGTGCAATACTTAAAACATTATTGCATACCTGTATGCAAATTATATACAAATGAGGGCACAATCATTTGTATTGTGACATGAAAGTGCGTGATCGCACAGTATTGTTTTTTTGGGGGGGAAAAATGGCAGTTTCCAATAAACATATGTAATGATAATAGAACCCAATATCATATGAGTGCCAGTGTAGGTACTTGGGGGTATTTTTACTCCTGCTTACAGTGTTTTCTGCTGCCCATTCATTTGTTACACTCATGAAAGTATTGCTACAGAGAACGCTGCAAGCACAAGTGCCCGAGTACATCACAGTTGCATTCGCATGTCATAGCATTCTATCATTTTATTTGAATTTTTTGTTTTCAAATCTATATCATCATCATTTTTGTTAAAATTTGTTGACACAGATCAAGGAGATGGAGAATATATTACGTAAAAGACATCCCAATTCTTTACCTGCCTTGATTTATGCAGCAGCCACTGCCCCTACTGATACTAGTAAGTCACCAAGTAAATCACAGGCCAGGACATTCCTAGAAGAGAGAGTCCACAAACTAGAAAATGAACTAGATGAGAGAGAAGTAGAAGCTAAGAGAAGTCTTAGAACTATGGAACAAAGATATAATTCAATGAAGGTTAGTACAAAATTAATACATTTAATAAAAATTATGTAATACATTAAATATAATACCATGCATGAGCTATTTAGAACAAAAAAAAAATGAAATATATACACGACAGCACATGTTTATGTCATGACAACGCATGTCTACATCACTGGTTCTGCTGTGTTTCGAAATATTCAAAATTGTCATTACTTTCCCTGATCTTTCTTTGATATTACTGGCGCTGGTATAATTATGTTATTCTCCAATATTTTTCTTCAGTCAGCTGGAAAATACTTGTGACCTACATGTAAGGGTGTATCGACTCGTAGTGACAAAGACCCCTTATGTCACTCATATTTTCCTTGCCTGAATGAAGAAAAAATATTGGGGAATAATGTCTAATTAAACCAAGCACAAGCCAAGTTGACCCCCCCCCAAAAAAAAAAAAATAAAAAAAATTTATACTCTGGTCATTCTGCATCATGACAATGCTTGTCTATGTCATGACAAAACATATCTACGTCATTTTGTTCTGCTGTGTGTTTGAAATATGAGTCAAAACATTCAAAATTGCCATCACTTTCCCAATTTTTTTCTAAATTGATATTATTGACAGTGGTATAATTATGTTATTTCTTGTAACTGACAAAAAATGTATCTTCACCAATCACAAATGTATGTGCTTATAAACAAAAAAACTCTCAAGTTTTTATCACATCGATCAATAACTAACAATCATTTTGAAACCGTGTATTTCCTTCTAATTGATTCATTATAGTATAAATTTGAAGAACACATCAATACTTTAGAGAAAGAGTTAGATGGATTCAAGAGAGCGGACGGCAATGCTGAACACCCACACACTCACATGGTGGCGTTAGAACGGGAGCTGAAGAGTGTCAGAGAACGCTACCAGAAAGAAGTAGAAGATCTGAGAGCCAAATTAGATTTTGTACAGAGGAATAGTAAAGGAAAACTACCCTCACAAGGTATCGTATAATCATACATATGTCTAGATGTAGTTGGCTAAGTTAGACTTTGTTACTTTTTTTACACTAGATTGATGTCCATATGTAAACAGTACTCGTAATGAATAATGTTTGGTCCCAGTTCAGTTAGTGGTTAACAAATTGTAAATCTCTTTAATGTCATTAGGATTTAAAAACAGGTGATTGTACATAATGTTTCAAGTATAACATGAAGAATTCTTTGTAAAAATTATCCATGTTGTTGTTGTTGAATATTTTCAGTAGATAACAGATCTTTAGAAGGAAGGTTAGAAGTACTGGAAGATGAACTCAGAAATAAAGATGCAGAACTGATCCAACTAAAACTGAAATATCAATCACTAGAAAGTAATGATGGAGGTAAGGGTAACATGATAATTTAAAGGAACATGATCTAAAACTTGTAAGTTTAGTTTTCGCCATTTTTTGTTTTCAAATAAAAGGTTACTTATATTTTACCTTTCACTGTCACTTGTTTAATGATTAGTAGTCACTGGCAAAACTCCCATCGTATTAACTGTTGTGATACTGTATTCTCATACTATATGAATAACATGAAGTCATTTTATTCTTATATATTACACTAGAGTATCACAGTACAGCAGTTTATATGGTATGAGTTTTACCAGTGGTTGCTACTTTTTTTGATAGTCAAGTGATAGTGAATTGTAAAATATAAGTATTATTTTATTTGGAAACAAAAATGACAACAAATACTCCATAGTTACTGACCAACTTCCTTTAACTTTATTGTTGAATGTTGATGGATGTCATCACATGACAGGTGGTTTGAGTTGTTCAGAGTGGTTGACTTTAGGCTGGGTGGTCAGGGTAAGATGTATTACAACTGATAATGGACTGGCATCAAGTTTCAATAATTGGTGGCAATAATATGTGTCCTGATGTAACTCCATGTGTTAGTAAAACAAAGTAAATTCAATCATAGTAGTTTGGCATAAAGTGAAATAAAATGATAAAAACATTTCACAAGATTTATAGATTACTAATGGCTTTAATGTCTCTGATTGTGCATCCCTTTAAAACATTTTGAAATTAGGTTTTTTTTTAATTGTGTTTGTAGCACCTTTCTTTCTACATCTTTACAATGTATATTATTATTATGATACATACATGTGTCTTGTCTGTTTGCTAGGTTTATCTAATGGTGATAGGAGACATTACAAACCAAGGGAGTTTGCTGGTATGCATATATCAGATGTCATGCAAGAAAATGACAGGTTGAAATCACAGGTAAGATGGCCATGATTGGTGTTGTCAGCTAATCTAGTTAGTAATGGTTAAAATTGCAATGTGCTATGACAGCAACGACATCAAGAGTTGTTTCGTGACCATTTTTTGTGACGAAAGTATGAATTAAGTGTATAAATTGATAGAATCATGATAGAAGTGTGAAATGCTTGTAGCCTGCTCAAAATACCTATTTTAGTAAATGTATCTTCAAAATCACAGTATGTACTGCACCAGAAAATGTATTCTTTTCCTGTCAGATGGCCACGTTAAAGACTTCACATGAATCTAAATCCAAAATTGTATCGATGGAGGATTTGTAAAACTTATCTAAATGCACTTTTTGTGCATTTGGATTTTGTCAATGGCTTAGTGGCAATATTTGGAAAAGAAATCGCCAAGTATTTCTTACATCTCTCATCACATTATTGTCTTTTTATAAATGAGTGACTCACAGTTTCCTAATTGTTGTCTCTAGGTTGAACGTATGTCATTTGAGTTGGATCAACAGAGAGTACAACTACAGAAATCAGTAGCTGAGGCTGAGAGTGGAGCTAGGAAAGTAACAGAAGATGCTGAAGATAGAGTGAGTAGTGTCCAATGGTGTAACTTTCTCTGTCAGGGTTGACTTGTTTAATACTGGGATGGAAATTTACAAATCTATGAACTTTACATTGTTGAGGATGTTTTTTTCTGAAATCATCTTAATGTTAAATGTCAACACAGGGGACTCTCTTCCATACTAGTCTCAGCATGGTTGAGTGTTTATTCGGTATGATATGATAATCTCTAACAAGATAAGAGGTAAAGCAAACTGTTGGTGTAACTGATCCCCTGGTAATTATAAGATTAGAAGTGTTTTAATTTAGATAAGAGGAGAAGAATGGACAAGATGTCTTATTTAGTCAATAGAGAGAGAATTTTATACAGAAAGAGAGAAAAGTAGCTAGGGAAAAAAGAAAAAAAGTTTTGTATCACCACAAAAAATAATCAGTCAATCAAATAAATTGATCGATCGATCAATCAATCAATCAATCAATCAATTACATGCTCACCTGTCCCCTGTGGCTTTTACACCGAAAATCATGAAACCTGAAACAAGACTTTGTCTGGCTTGACAAAAAAATCTCTACATGTTATCAGCCATAAGAAGAATTGAAGTCTTATGTATGTATACTGCATACCAGTATCTACATCCTACAAGTATAAAATGTGTTTGTTTGTTTCTGTCTTTATATCAGATGTCCATGCTGAAGATTTCACATGAATCTGAAATCCAGAGATTAATAATGGAACATGCCAACAAACTAACAGACAGCCAAGTGTCATATCTCAACAGTCAAATTAATGCACAACAGGTCAGTTTTTGTACAGTTGTTTCCATAGAAACTATCATACGTAGGTAACCCCGGATAACTCGAGTACTCTGTAGATGGTAATGCTATTTACTGTATAACTGTATTACCAGTTAAGCTTAGTAATAACAACACTTACTGTAATATCAACACAAACTCAATACATTACATGGATCATGCCAATCTGATTTTAGAAGGTGTTTTAAGTCTAGTCTCAGAATTTACCTAAAATACCTAATATACAGACATCATACCGTGAACAGAACGGAACCTGTTACAAACAATTAAAGTAAACAATGAGTTGGATAATAACAATTGGCTAAGAATGTTGGAACAGTAGAGACTTGTATTACACACCATGGTTTGATAAGAACAGATTTATGCATGAAACACCAGGGGATCTGGAAATTTGTTTGTGAACGTGAATTGTTATGTAAAGAGGCCATATAGCTGTTCTTATCAAATGATGAAATGTAATATAAGTCTCCGCACGTCCAACATGCTGTGACAAGTGTTATTAATAGAATTCTCAGTTGTTTACTTTCCCTGTTTGTAACAGGTTCCGTTTGTCCATGGTCTGATGTCAGCAGTTGTAGTTTCTGTTGTAACCATTGGTTATGGATGTGGTTGGTGGTGTAGATAAAAAAACAAGAACCTGTACTATATAAAACACTCATACTACCTTTACTATATCGTAGCAGTATACAAGCAATGTGTTATGTCATAGTCTCCAAACTTATACAATTTATATGATCTTGTGTTCTTAAACCAGGTAATGATTAGCCATCTAAAGGAACAAGTCACTAAGTATAAATCTGATGCAGATAAACTTGCTGCCTCTGAAATCCAAGGCAAAGCTGGCAGACAACAAATAGATTTACTAACTCAGGAATTGAGAGAAGCCAAGAAAAGCCATACTCCGGTAAGTCACATAGTAAACATGTCTTTGATTGTTTTGTTACAGAAAGGAGATATGTTGACAATTAAAATTAGGATAACTGTTAAACCTGCACTAGCTGCAACTGGGATATGATTTTCATCAAATAATCAAAGATATATTCACTTAAAAATTGATCAATTACTTGCATCAAAATGCATGCTGTACTGCAACTGCCTACAATAGAACTTGTTACAAAGAGGGAAAGTAAACAAATGAATTGAATTAATAACACTTGGCATGTAGCATATATTGGAACAACAGATAGTTGCATCGCAATGGAATGTAATACAAGTCTCTATACTTCCAACATGCTGTGCCAAGTGTTATTAATCCAATTCAGTTGTTTACTTTCCCTGTTTGGGACAGGTTCCATTCGTCCATGGTCTGATGTCAGCAGTTGTAATAATGGATACAACCAACCTCTAATTAACATGTGAAGTTTCTAATTATTGATATTTTAACAATTCTCCAGTGAATGAATTGTCAATTGTCTTATTGGCAAAATAATACTCAAGTTACAGCTAGTGTTGGTTCAACTATAATAACCAAACAATGTAAGTTTCTCTGGACACTATGGTTTTATCCTGTATCAAACACTGAAACCATGATGTTGGGTCCTAACTGGATTTCTTGCATGGAAGACGAGTTTAAAAAGTTTAATAACTATCCAATATATATAAAGATTATTAGTCATCAATTATTTATTTATTTATTTATTTATTTATTATTTATTTAATTATTTATTTATTTATTTATTTAATTATTTATTTAATTATTTATTTATTTAATTATTTATTTATTTATTTAATTATTTATTTAATTATTTATTTATTTATTTATTTATTTATTTATTTATTTATTCTTTTATTTATATTATTTATTTATTTAATTATTTATTTATTTATTCTTTTATTTATATTATTTATTTATTTAATTATTTATTTATTTATTCTTTTATTTATATTATTTATTTAATTATTTATTTATTTATTTATATTATTTATTTATTTATTTATTTATTTATTTATTCTTTTATTTATATTATTTATTTATTCATTTGTTTATTTATTTATTTATATTATTTATTTATTTATATTATTTATTTATTTATTTATTTATTTATTGCAGGAAATGAGACATTTTGAAGCATTGCAGACCAAAATTACATCTCTTGAAACTAGGTATGTACTAATAATTTGAAAGTAAAGCCTTTATAGACATATATATACACTACTAATACTCCATCTGATTAAAATCTGATGTGGTGAAAATGGCTAGATGTCTTTATTAACCTCTATTTCGATTGCATTGTGTCGTTTTAATTTTTTTACATATTTGAGAAAAAATGTAATAAAATTGCGAAAATTCGGAAGTCTCGCCAGAAATCGTGGATGCGAAAACTGACATCAACTTAAAAAAGACAATATAATACTGTTCTTCCAATCTGTAATGTCTGTACATCTGATGAGAAGAAACCATTAATACAGAGACCGTATGGAAAACAATGGAAAACATAACTACCTGAACTAGACTCTTACACATGAAAAAATATAATAATAAAATTTTTAAAAAATCTACCTACCCCACCTATTCTAAAATTGAGTGTAATCGGAACCACACAATTTTTTCTAAAATTAAGCCTAAGAAATTGATTTTAAAAAATTGATGTGTCAGTATGTTGGAGTAGTGAAAACACTTGAGTGGCTCATAGGCACGATAGTGTATACATTAGTGTGGCATTCTACGAGATAAGCCTAGAGTAAATTTACTACATGACAAATACCTACAAAGTCGGTCTCCAACAAAAGGAAAGAAAAAAATAGAAATAAATTAAAAGTTAATGGTATAATAATAAACGATGTCATATTTTTCTTTCTTATAGGTACTTAGAGAGGGAGCAGGAACTACAGAACATTGTTGCCAAGGCAACCATGGTAGCAACTGCAGAGAAGGATGAAGAAATACTGTACTATAAACAACAACTCCGGGAAAAGAATGTGGAATTACAAAAATTTCGTACAGAATTAGACACTCTACTTGGTGTAATCAGGGAATTACAACATCAAGGTGTTGTACTGCATGGACAGACTGCCAAGTCATTGCTTCATTAGCTGAAATAATATCTAGTAGTTTTCATTTATATAATTCTCATTGCTGTGATGGAGGTACTGATACCACTTGCTACGGGCACCATCCTCAGATTTCAACGGTTTTCTAGCCGTACAATCTCTCAACTGAAATAATCTAGGATTTAACCAAAGACAATGTAGGGGGAGTCTATGGTTTACTTTACACTGTACAGGCTTTTACAGTGATTGGGTTAATAAATTTTAGTAGATTTTGATGTACAAATGTATATTACATCTGATTTTAGAAATAGCCAAATTTTGAAAATAAAATATTTTGTTAAACAGATCCATACCTATTTCTTCCATGAGATTTGTTATAATTTCAGACTGGTCAGTTTTAAATAAAACTATGCAGTGCTCCTGGAATGATGTTAATTTCATAGCGAAAAGTGGCCAATGTGATTTGTACTTGGTCATAATTTGAAACAGCAGCCAATGAAAGCTGCACTTGTTCTGAAATAGCCAATGAGAAATGTGCACATTTCAAAACTTCAGGCAATGAAAGTTACTCTTGTTCTAAAGTAACCATTGAGAAGTATGCACATTTCAAAATGGTCAGTTAAATCTAACATGAAACTTGAAATACATTATATTGAAGAAGACAATATCAATTATACTCTGAAATAGCAGCCATTGAAATATTTAGATGTTATTCCCCAATATTTTTCTTTGTTCAGCCAAGGGGAAAATACAAGTAACCTAAGGGGTCTTTGTCACTATGAGTCACTAGACGAATAGTGACAACCCTTAGGTCACGAGTATTTTCTAGCTAAATGAAGACAAATATTACAGAATAATATCATTATACCAGCACCAGTAACATCAAAGAAAAATTGGGGAAAGTAATATCAATTTTGAACGTTTTGACTCATATTTCGAACACAACAGAGCCAGTGACGTAGACACATGTTGTTGTGACATAGACATGCAGTCGGTCGTGACATAGAATGACCAAGAGTATATATCCCATATTTATTGTTCAACTTAGCTAGTACATGGTATAATTACTTATTATTTGAGACAAATATAAGAGAGATGCTTTTTTTTTTAAAGCAAGTTCAGTTCAGGTTTGAGTTTTACCATGACAACATTAATGTACTTTAACTTATATAACTTTAAACTGTACACTAATTTAGAAATATGATTAGCTACTCCAAATATTATATATTGTATATAAGGGTTGTAGACATTTGACATGGAGAAAATCTAATTCAATTTAGATGAATTAAAAAAAAAAATTGTAAGGAGAAAGAATAAAAATTATGGACAGACAATTGTGTTTGTAGAGTTGTGATGTTGGTGGTATTAGATTGTGTGGCTCATTCTTACAAGCCGCCTGTGCACCAGTCTGTAAGGTACGCCGTGATGGGGCGCCCTCACACAGAGGAGGCCGGTAAGGGCGAAACGTCGTATCTGACAGTCTACCTGTGCACAATTCACAAAATATAGTACGTCTTGAAATAAATCAACACTCGTCGTAGAGGGCGTACTTCAGATACAATCTTTTTGAAGGCAATCCTTGCAATTCAGGAATATAACATAACTTTTCATTCCTATATCTACACAATGTCGTATCAGTTCAACATCATTAAAGCCCAAATATTCGAAATTCCAAAATTCTTGCATTAGGTTCACTAGCAGAGTCTTGGACAATGCCGTAAAAGAGCCTGTGGTTTACGATGAGGGCTTTAAAAAAATGCTTGTTTTATTTGGTTCCCGTTACCCAACCCCACCTAGTTTTCGAGAGAAAAAAATTAGTGAAATTGCAAAAACTGTGAAGTCTCACGAGAAATGGTGGATATGGAAACTGACATCAACTTAAAAAGACAATATAAAACTGTTCTTCCAATCTGTAATGGATGTACATCTGATAGGAAGAAATAAATAACACAGAGACCATTTGGAAAACAATTGAAAACCTGAACGAGACACGCACACATGAACAAAAAAATGAAGTAAGAAATCTACCTACCCCACCTATTCTAAAATTGAGCGTAATCGGAACCACACAATTTTTGTTTATTAGGCCTAATGGTGTGTGGCTGGCATGAATATCAAGTTCAAGGTCAGATTATTTCAGAACAGGTCTCAGCCTATCATACAGATCAATGTACACTCTAACAAATCGTGTAGCAAGTACAAAACTTAAGGCTATATTACAGACTAAATAAGCATACACTTGATAACACTGGTAACATTTCACGTTATTTGACTTTTCAGAGAACGTTGTGAGACCATGCCCTGATGATCTTATGATGACAAAAACTGGAGTAGACTAGATTATATTTGCTAGTTACAGTAATGCAAGAATCTTGGATTTTCGGATATTTGGACTTTAATGATGTTGAACTGATACAACATAGTGTAACTATAAGGATGAAGAGTGATGGCAAGGATTACCTTCAAAAAGTTTGTATCTGAAGTACGCCCTCTACGACAAGTACTGATTTGTATTTACACACTTTTAGGAATTTAATCGCAAACCTTGCCAAAATAGACTGACTATGGAGGTCTGTACTTCGTCACACATTTGTAATATATAACATATACACATACAAACTTATTATACAGAGAGAGAGAGAGAGAGAGAGAGAGAGAGAGAGAGAGAGAGAGAGAGAGAGAGAGAGAGAGAGAGAGAGAGAGAGAGAGAGAGAGAGAGAGAGAGAGAGAGAGAGAGAGAGAGAGAGAGTTTCATTCTTCTTACGTCAATTGCAAATAGAGTGCTTAATCAGCTTGGAGAACAATAAATCAATAAAAAATTACGTATATACGTGCTATATATAAATATATATTGAGCTTGAAGGAGGAGGAAATCATTTTCCGTCTCGAAACGCTGGAACCCCATGGAATTTACATCATTCCATATATATCTAACTAATATGCTTATTCTATCTTTCAGGCGTGTTCTATAGGGTTCATTTCGTGCGCATGACGTGATCTTTCTGCGCTTAATTTAATCGTTAAAAAGAATTCGAACTCGCGGTATGTCCCATAACATTAAGATATACAGTCAGGTGGTGACCTAATATATATCTTGCCTTGATATCCTATGAGATAGAATATTGGTTAGGAACGTTTCACTCATTTCTTTTGCACTTCTACATACATACATACATACATACATACATACATACATACATACATACATACATACATACATACATACATACATACATACATACATACATACATACATACATACATACATACATACATACATACATACATACATACATACATACATACATACATACATACATACATACACATAAACAAACAACCACATCTGAATTTTGTCTGCATTCCCCTTATACCATTTGATCATTCATCACTTCTCAGCACACATAAAAATGAGGGGAGAAATGTATAGAATCAAATGCAACTCTCTGTGCAGTATATTATTACGAAAGCCGTCAGGGGACTTCCAACTTCCAACTTCCAATTTCCAACTTCCAACTTCCAACTTCCAATTTCCAGCATCCAATTTCCAACTTCCAACTTCCAACTTCCAATTTCCAACTTCCAACTTCCAATTTCCGACTTCCAACTTGCATATTACCGATTGTAAATTATTTTCAACTTGATATTTTATGGCATCCGATCCGTTCATACATTCAAATGTAGTCAATACCATATCGTTTTTACAATTTTATTCAGAACGAGTTTTTATCCTGAGGATGACAGATTGATTCAAACACAAATGGCCTGGTACTGTTAAAAATGAAAACATTTCAGTCCACTGAAGAGGTCAGTCGAGTCTAGACGAAATATATGAACAAGGTAACATTTCCTGTTTGTGATAAAATAATCTTTATACATGTCATGGAAACCAAGCTGATCAATCTCTTTGGATCAGTCAAAAATGGCCTACTGGTCTCTCTTGAGGTGACCTTTTTTTGTTCTGCTTCTAGTTATGGACGATCGCACAATGTCACACAAGCTCAATAAGCGAAGTTTATAGGGGAAGAGGGTCTGGCGTCAATATGCAATGCGATTGCTGAACTTCATTTTCGCACTTTTAACCAAATTTTGACGGAAAATTTTCATTCTTCAATGATAACAGCTCTACTGAGATGTCGATAAATTGATAAAAAAAATTACTTCAAATGTGAGATATGGTGCTGGGATTCTGGTAGTATTTTAACGTGTGTTTACAATAATGTTTTTACATTACATCGGACGTACTGGTGTGACCGCTACAGTTTTCATCATAGTTTACATAATATATGTTTAATGTTGCACTTGTGAGCGTTCGTTTCGGGAGGGGGGGTGTTGACCTAAACGAACGTTTACGTCCCGGCAAGAACCGCCCCCGCTCCCACTTCGGAATTCTCCCCTCCCCCAAGCCCACGACACTGGCCTAGACTCGTGATTCGTGTCGTCATGGTGACAAACATGGTGTGTGTAACGACCCATTGTTATTTAGTAACTGGATCAGATAAGACGAGTCATATGACTAGACCATTGCATGTGACCTTTTAGTGATATAAGACAGGTGTCGAATTATAGACTCAATTAGTGTGTACAGCCAAGCCAAGACGAAAACACTGAAAACGTTTACAGGTAAGTAGCTAAAGTCATCTAGATGACATTAATAGGCACAGACAGCGAATTGAAAGCTGTATGTCTGTGACATTACATAAACGTTGCTAATAGTATATAATACTAATAATTCTAATATACATACCCGCTCTTATGTGGCAGTTTAGACAATGAAGTGACTCGACGAAAAAACGAACCACCAACTTCATACAAATTGTGACAAGCTTGCAAAGTTATCTTTGGTATATGTACAAACTACTTTGGTAATCTGAGGTCATTGTGCCGATGAAACTTTTGTAGTTTCATTACGTTGTGGTGACCTGTATTGTTGGGACTATATCTGTAATATTCAGTTGGTTTTCAGTGGATTCACCAACTCAAAGTGCACCAAAGTCCACCGTGACGATATTCTGTTCGACCGTTACAATGGTCCTGTTCTAAAGAATTGCCATTTTGACCTTAAACCTTTTTCTACACTTATTCAGACCCCAATTTCTCTTCTTCAAATCATTAATTTCAACGCACAGTCTAAATTAAACCACATGATAAAGTGAAAAAGCCGGCGTATTCTCTGCGAATGCATCACGGCTGTAAAACTATAGTTCAATGACATCAACAATGATGTAAGATCACGTAACACTCATTTTAGGAAAACTTCCACAAGGTTAAGGAAATGCTGAAGACGTTTAATTTTGTATTTAAAGATTAGTACACATTATTTATCAGGCTACAGAAGATTAAGGTACATCAGCCAAGGCCGAATCGTAGTTTGAATCGGTCTGAACTCGTGATGTGTGCCATTAATCAAATATATCGATCGATTCAGGTTGACTCAAATCAACAGGTTACCTGATAGACTTCAATCCATCAACTATACCCCCGACTGACAACCTCATTTTTCTGTCTGTAAGATTTTGATATATGTCACCGTAAAAAAAAATATGCATGATGCACTGTCACAAAAACAAAGAATAAAATACTGGAATGGCATGCTCAAAGTTGGTCGAACTTTGATCTCATGAACCCGTGATCGTGAGGGGTTGATAATTCGATAACAGGTACAGCTAGATTATAAGAAGTGCTGTCAAAAATTGTAATTTTTTTAGTTTAGTCAAAGTACAAGACTGCGTCTGTATGCATATTGTTCATCTCCATCTTTTATCATCCGTTGGCTGTACATATAGACTGTTTGATCACAAACGCAAAGGCATGATCTGTAGGTGTTTTAAAGTAGAAATTGACCGTTCACAGCAAAAAATAGAGAATTTTTTTCCAAGTAATTTACGAATGTAAAACAACATGGCGTGGTAATCAATACAAGTACATTTGGTAGATTTTCGCTAAGACTTATTTTCGCTTATTTCGCTCAAAAAAACACCAAAAAGTTGACACAAAAATAACTAGACTAAAATGACCAGGAACGACTTTGTTATTGTTGAAGGTTTGTAACACACTTATATTGGAATTGTAACATAGTTGTGGAGTCATGATGGGCGAATGGTTAGCATGGCCAGCTTGGAATCTACAGGTCATAGGTTCGAGGCTTCGAGCCCAGTTGCTGCTGTTTGTTTCTGAGTGGCTAAAGTTCTTAACTTGGGCAAGATTTGAACCACGATAGTGCCTCAATAAATCAACCCTTCTGTATAATTGGGAACCTGGTAGGACAGAGGTTGCGGTATGAATGTTTTACTCTATGCGCTTATAAAGGCTGCAATGGATGGTAATGCTCCCAGGGGAGTTAACGTTAACGTTTAGGAAGTAAGGACCGTTGTGCTGCCATTGATCCATGCCAGGAGTAATAATTGTGAACACCTTGAGCTCTCTTGAGAAAAAAATTGAACTGCAGTCGCAAATTATCTCGATTTGACAATGACGAGTGACAATGTAGGGTACGGATTATCATATTTCCTCCCACACATATGAATTGTGGGTATTTTATTTTGCTGAGTCATTCCAACTTCCTTGAAGCTGTCAAAACAAACATTTACCTTGAGTACATGGTGTGATGCAAGATAGAATAACACCACGTGCGTCTACGTCTCGTGACTAGCGGTGACGTCACACACTTGTCAATGACAGTAGTTGTTGCAAAGTAAAGGAGAAATATAAACTAAGTGATTGATTGATTGATTGATTAATCAATTGATTGATTGATTTGATTTGACAAATATGTATGCAATAACTTACACATTGAAGGAAGACATCATTAATAAATTTATCATACGTGACAGGTGACTATTTATTACAATTCGAGCTAGTCTTGTCACCCTATTTTTAAAAATGTTTCTCAATACATTTTCATAGCAGCTATGGGTCGGTCGATTTAGAAAAATGAAAAAAATAACCATCATATCTTCTTCATGTTTCTCTGCCTCTCCTTTTCCCAGTCTTCCTAAAGGATGCACGTGATCCTATTTTTTAAAAATGTTCCTCTGTCATTAATTTTTCATAGCAACCATGAGTCGGTCGGTCGATTTAAAATCAAAAAGTAAAAAATCAAAAAAATCATCTTCATGTTTCCCTGCCCCTTTTTTCCTACTTTCTATGTTTTTTTATTGGAAACCAACATCATTTCCCAGCTTCTCTAGACAATTGGCTTGTTCTCAGCCTCCCCCCCCTCCCCCGAATATCTTCCATCTGTCACTGCGACTAACCGCAAGTAAAAATGACACATTAAACAACTTTTATACACGATTAAATGTTGTTTCCTGAATTATCACTTCTGTATTTATGACATTTTCGAAACTGCAATGTTTACGGAAAGAACACGTGACCTGTTCAGTTGATGGGGCCTCTTTGACTGAATTAGTGGTCTATTAATTTAGTGATACATTGTATAAATTGAAGTCCCAAACCATATCAAAATAACCATGACATTTCTCCTTCTTTAATGTCCATAGGTAGCAAGTAATTAAAGTGCAAGATACGAAAACATGAAATCTCTCATCTTACTCGTTCTTGTCGCCATGGCGACAGCCAGGCCAAATCCAGCCTGGGAGGCATGGAAGGAATACCATGGTAAGTCACACTAAAATATAAGGGAGGGAGGGAGAGAGGGGGGGGGGGTTAGTTACGTACGTTGTACGTACGTAGTGAAAGAGAAAGGTGTACATGCATATAGCTGATGCAATTTTAGTCTTACCTTTATCTGTACCTGAGCACTTATTCTACCAAATAATACATTATTTGTAGGACATTAGTTTTAATTAAACTCACTACACTTTCAGTTTACTGATGAGGTTGTGTATTTGGCTCGTTCCATTCCACGTGATCTATATAATGTTGTTGTCAAGGGTCCCGGGGTCGGTACTTACCAACCATTCTCGGTTTAGACAGAGATTTTATTGCTGTTTATATTTAGTATTCCTATCTTTGTCATGACTTAAATTTCTTGGCCGGAAAAGTGAACACGGACGACTCTCTAGGCCTTCTTTAGTGAAAGTGTTCGAGCACAGAGGGAATCGTCACAGGCAACATGATGGTGAAAGTGTTAAAATATCTACTCATTTACAGGGGGTCGATGTTGTTTGAAGACGTCGCCATTATCTTCTCTTCAGTAAGGAAATAAACATATATAATTGAAAAAGTGGGGAATCACTATAATGCAATCCATTCTAGTATATGCAAAACCCGACAGAAGTGTAGCCACCGTCGTGTACACATGTAGCAAGGGCATGCAAAACTCAATAGAAGTGTAGCCACCGTCGTCGTACATATGTAGCAAGTCCATACACATCTTAAGAAGTGTAGCCACCGTCATATGTAGCAAGGCCACATATAGGAGTGTAGCCATGTCTCTGGTTGAAATTGCCTGTTGTACATATATGTGGGACCACAGTGAAAATTTTAACTGTTCTGTGTTATTCCAGCACAATAATGTATATATTGTCTGTTGTAATTGTTTTCTGTATACTGAATATTTGTGCTGAAATAAACCAAACCTGGGACGTATAATCGAATCAAATCACTGTCGTATATAGCAAGGTCATACAAAAGTCACCATCGTCCACCGTTGTATTAAGTTTTAAATTTGATATTAATGTTACAGGTAAGAGTTATGGTGCCTCAGAAGAATCCGTCCGTCAAATCATCTGGGAAAAGAACATGCAGACGATCGAAGCCCACAACATCGAATACAAAATGGGAAAGCATACATATACACTAGGAATGAACAAATATGGTGATATGGTGGGTAATATTCATAATATATACCCTATGCTTTTAAGCCTTTTTGTGGAAGTTGGTCTTATTATATATTATAAGTTGTCTTTGATGAAGTGATGATAGTGCGCATGCGTTTAAACAAAAATGACTATTACCGGTACACAGTTAAGAACAGGACAGACTAGACATCATCAAGTTATTGACACTTCTTTATTCTGCTAATCTACAATGACACCGTACCATCTCGACAAGTCGGCATACCCTGGTCTCTATACCCGCTTCTTATTACAAAGTTAAACGACAAGAAAACCGTTAAAATCCTACCAGTAATTTTCCTGACGATTTTAGAGAAAATATGCAAAAAACATTTGAAGGAATATTTCGTCATGAATTGATATTTACCAGTTCTTCATACTGATTAACTAATAAATGTCATGGTAATTTTCTGAATTGACAGGCTCATGAAGAGTTCGTTGACATGATGAATGGTTACGTCAGGACCAACAGAACAGGGTTATCTTCAACTTACCTGTCACCATCTAACGTTCAGTTACCCGATACCGTTGATTGGAGGGATCAAGGCTACGTCACAGAGGTCAAAGATCAGGTAATTTCAAAAAGTACCCGTTTTATGATAATCGGTAAAGAATGTAGATCATTCTGAAAAGTAACGACAGTTTAGAGATTTAACACTTAAAAAGTGATAATTTGACTATTATTTTCAGTCGCAAATTCGTACTATTGATTGATTTCTTTTCTTCTTCTTACAGGGACAATGTGGTTCATGTTGGGCTTTCAGTACAGTAAGTAGTTATGTCACTCAATTGACAAATATTATTTTTTTAATTAATAGATTATTACAACATAAATATGAAAAATTGCAAATATTAATTGCCTTTGTCAATTTGGCTAATCCGACGTCTGTCTATCCTATACATGTGATGTGATTCTAGGGTACTTGTAAATGTATCACTTTAGTAACTCAAATAGTCAATGAATGAATAATCAGACTGAATTTAGGGCTAGAAGATAAGAAGGCCCCCGGGGGTGGTGATGGTGGTGGTGGGTACTCTCACATAGTAAGGCTATTTACATTGGTACCTCGGTATTGACCCCCCCCCCCCTTTTCGACAGACTAGACTTGTAACTTACGTAGAGGTTTTACCCCCTCTCTAGATATATGTTTGACCTTTCAACCTCATATTTTCGTAGTTAAAAGCAGTAATGTTGTTAAGATTTTGTTTGAACCAGACAACATATTGATCAATCTCTGTTTTCATTAGACTGGCTCCCTTGAAGGACAGACCTTTAAGAAAACTGGCAAATTGATCTCTCTCAGTGAACAGCAACTTGTAGACTGCGCCACCAAATATGGTAACCATGGATGCCAAGGAGGATTGATGGACAATGCCTTTGAGTACATCAAAGCAGTTGGAGGCGACGAATCTGAGGAAGATTATCCATACACAGCAAGGGTAGGTAGAGTCTTAATTTTGTGATCTTAGAATTTGAGATCGAATGACTTAAAATAAACGCTAGGAGAAAATGACGACGGCAACAATAATAAGAAATATGTGATTGATGGTGGTGGTGGTGGTGGTGGTGGTGGCGGCGGCGGTGGTGGTGATGGTGGTGGTGATGACGATGGTGTTGGTGATGATGATGATGATGATGATGATGATGATGATGATGATGATGAGATTGGTGGTGGTGGTGGTGGTGGTAGTGGTGGTAGTAGTGGTGGTGGTGGTAGTAGTGGTGGTGGTGGTGATTATTGTTATGATGATGATGATGATGATGATTTGTCATATTCCATTATCTTACTGGTATAAAAGTGAGTATTACATTCAAGCGCTGATTTCGATTTAACCCACAGGATGGAGTTTGCCGATTTGATGCCAGCAAAGTTGTTGCCACGGATACCGGATACGTTGATATTCCACATGATGATGAAGACGCTTTAAAGGAAGCCGTAGCTACCATTGGTCCAATATCTGTTGCTATTGACGCTTCACATCAATCTTTCCAACTCTACAAAGACGGTAAATTTATTTATATATTCGTTGTATGACTGTACACGTTTGTGCGAAGGATTTCTTCTATCTTTGTATTATCTGCTTTTATAGAGTTACATACCTACCAATCTACCTCTAGTTACCGACAGAACGACCTACTTACCTACCTACCTACCTAGACCTAACTCACTCTCTCTCTCTCTCTCTCTCTCTCTCTCTCTCTCTCTCTCTCTCTCTCTCTCTCTCTCTCTCTCTCTCTCTCTCTCTCTCTCTCTCTCTCTCTCTCTCTCTCTATGTATGTCTCTCTGTGTGTCTGTGTCCGTCTCTGTATGTCTCTCTGTATGTCTCTATATGTGTCTGTGTCCGTCTGTGTCTGTCTGTCTGTCTGTCTGTCTGTCTGTCTGTCTGTCTGTCTGTCTGTCTCTCTCTCTCTCTCTCTCTCTCTCTCTCTCTCTCTCTCTCTCTCTCTCTCTCTCTCTCTCTCTCTCTCTCTCTCTCTCTCTCCCTGAGAGAGGAGATTTAGGTTATTATCAATCAATTCGACAAGAAATACTTTTACAGATCCTTATTAGTACCACATTAAATAGCAAACAACAGCGATACATTTCCAACTTGTGCAAAAGCTAATTTACTTTTTTACCCTTCGTTCAACCAGGTGTATACAATGAACGTATGTGTAGCTCTACCAGACTAGATCATGGTGTATTGGCCGTTGGTTATGGTACATTAGACGGCCAGGACTATTGGCTGGTTAAAAATAGGTGAGAATTTATATGAACGCATACTTGTACCTATGATAAATTATGACAGCCTTTAGTGTATGTCTGATAACAAGTCACAGACGAATTCCTAAGGCTAGTGTAATATAACAGTCTCGACTAAAGGTTATAAAGGCAATATGCATCTAAAGTCTGATGCGAGGCCCGATTTTACTCTTTTACTGAACGTCATGAAAAATTATTTTGGGCCTTGGGGCATGTAGTGTACAGCAATATGGCTGGTATTAAACAATAACCCAAAATATTAAGTTGTTTTAAATGATTTGAAGAAGTAGAAGGAACGCTCTATGTAATATCTTTATAACACATTGTTTTTATAAACGTCAGTGATTGGAATACAATGTAGATCATACCGCATGGTATGGACTAATGACCCATAGTGACCTCAATTTGCATACAGGGGCACTAGTCACATTCTAGTTTCCCTAGGGCGATATTCGTTTTGCATAGAAGTCTTATCAGGGATTTGCTTTGACTGTGGAAAGAATATATGTTGGAGAATGTGATATATTATAAAACACTTATTGCCTAGCCAAATTCCGGCACTAGTAGATCTCATATTACCCCTCGTGTGTATATAACAACCATTGCCTTCAGCTTTCAGCCTCAGATCGTGAAAGAGTTGTTAGATAACAACCCACGGGGTAATTCACGTCAACAAGTGCCTTCATAGCCACGCAATAAGTGTCTAACCTTATGCACCACCTTTATGTGTATTATGACGTTAACCCATTTATCCTTGATTCATTCACAGTTGGGGAACAGTTTGGGGACAGGAAGGTTACATTATGATGTCACGTAACAAGGACAACCAGTGTGGAATTGCGTCACAAGCCAGTTACCCATTGGTCTAAACTATCCACGTGACAATTCTACCAACCAATGACACCTTGTCAAATCAGCATCATCACACTTTTCATTACATTTATATCGTCTTCTCTCTACGTCACCTATCGGGATAGAAGAGTTTAAGGAATTGCACATATTCAGTCAAAATCGTATTTCATAAAGTTGTATTTTTTTAATGATTTAAAATAGGTTTTACCGCAATGTAACATAAATTCGTTGTCAAAATCACAACACAAAACACACATTTTTCAAATATTGTACTTAACTTGATTTTTACCAGTTCTGATCCTACGGTTCTTTCATCTGTGTAATAGTCAAATCTTATGTTACTTGCCAAACAACTCGAACAAATTAACAATTGGCTTTATCCACTTTTCAATCTGTTATCAACCATTTTCGTAAACGGTGTACACAGTCGTGGCTATTGATTTAAGAGTTCGAAGAAGCTAGGCGATAGATAATTCAAAGACAGTCCTCACTTGTACCTTTTAAGTCCTTAATAATATTAACGCTGTTAATTTGTATTGTCATTTACACAGCTTTTCTGTCGAGGACTCAACCGGAATTAAATGTAGTTTGTTTTATTCTGATATCGCACTTGTGAATTGTTTATTATCAGGTAGTAATCTAAGTTGAGTTACTCTTCCATGCTGCAGTATAATTATATATACTTAAAAAAAATTTCGAACAATCGCACAATAACATCAAATCACCATGTACCATTATAAGTCGGGGTTTAAATGTTAACATTTAACACCCTTTAAACCGGCATGACTTGAAGTTAGCATATTGCTTTACCAGTTGCGACATTGAACATATCTAAACCCCTTGGAGGGGGCACATATAGAAAGACAAGATCAGTGAAGTGACACCATATATTTCACGGGAAGTAAAGGGAAGTTGTAATTGTGTATACTTTTATACGGAAATATTGTGTTATTTTGAAAATAAAGTATATCGGCAAAATTCATCGATTGTATCCCTTTGATTGGTATCTTGGTACTAATACCCTTATTCGAACATTGACTTTCAATATTATTACGACTGCGACTCTTTCGACGATAAAAGATACAAGAGATGGCAGATATCAAGAATTTTAAGTTGATTACAGAGAGCAATGTAGTTGGCATACTAGTCAGAAAAAAAAAACTTCTGAGTAGGACAACTTAGATCGTTATCTTAGACGGGAAAAAGTGCGGTTGGACACATAAGTAATTTCTACACATTCATTAATTAGATGCGGAAGAATATATTACCCGTATATGATAGGATTTATTGCAATAGGTCTACTGACCAATGAGCATACATTGCAAAAACAATACATTCATACACAAATGTTACGTAACTAAGTGAAAAATAAAATAAATGGAGAATGTCACAATGTAAGATCAATGTCACATCAACAAGTTGTAGCTCTTCATTCTTAATTTTAAATGCTTTGTAGCTAAAGAGGCCAAGTTACCTACTAACGAACTCGTATATGTGTGTGTGTATGTGTGTGTATGTGAGAGGGGATGGGGGTGGGGGTACTCGGATAAACTAGGGAGTGGTTCCAGTCATCTACCTTTTAATTTCGAGGATCTTCTCTTTGTGGCAAAAAGAGACTCCTGGAACCAAACCCCCCCAAAAAATAGTGTTTCGATAATTAACCCGACTGACCCAAGTATGAGTTCTCGACCCTAAATATTTTTCTGCATGCAAAAAGGTAAAATGGTAACAACGTACTTCTATTTCCATGTATATCTTCATGTCTTTGCTTTATCTGTGGTCTCTTTAATAAAATCGTATTCCAGAGTTAGGTCTGTTTAGACTATCACTGATTACAGCAGAGTCTGCACGACACGTTCGTCTACTTAACTTGTTAAATTGTTGTCATTTATGTATTTTACACCTCGCCAACTATTTTATGGAAGTATATTATCTTGGGGTCGAAGTAATTTTTAAAAATTTAAGATGAAATAAAATAAAATTCCGACTTACCTACCCTTTTTTTCTGAAGTCATGTTCTCAGAAATATTTGCCTGACTAGGGTATGTAAACATCGAAGACCTGTGAATAACAGTTGTTCGGCCGCTGTGGGCGCTGTACAGTACTTCATTACTCGATAAAGTGACCCCCCCCCCAAAAAAAAAAAAAAAAAAAAAACACCCAAAAAACCACCCAAAACAACAACAACAACAACAACAACAACAACAACAACAACAACAACAACAACAACAACAACAACAACAAAACAGAGACCTTGTCTGTGATGCATATCAGCATGATGTTATATGTGCAATAGGAATGGCATGTACGACTTTTGATATTTTTCTCTTATTCTTGCGCATAGAACAGATACTCGCTTTTGTGACTCCATGTTTTGGGAAATTTCAGACGGAAAGCAAGACTCATATTTAGGGGATTTTTCCGAGTGGTGAAAAATAACCTGGTATTTGGGCGGATTATCTCCGTACTCCTTACTAAGGCATACATACTTACTAATACATAAATACATACATACATACATACATATAAATACATACATACATGCATACACACACACACACACACATACACACACAAACGTTTTATGGGTGTATCTATCAGATAAATGGCATTACTAGAACGCCCCTCGTAAAGGCACCTCGTTTTGATTTACTAATTGGCATGTAAACACAGTATACAGTAATAGTTATTGTCGAGTTTATGCATATCACAGGATCAGACTCGTGATCCAGACCACATGACTCAATTGTCCAAGTAGACACTTGTCCAATATTTAAAGACTCTGTTCAGCCCCTGCAACTCACACTCACTGACGACTACCTCTCGATCTTTATCCAGCTGCCTCCCCTCTCTCTCTGTAGCTACACTTGGTGAGTTTTTAAATCATCGTATATGATGTGAATTTCTTTGCTAATACTTGAATCTGTAACAGTTTGATTATGTGTTTATAATATTTACAATGTGTAGGGTTTTTTTTTAAATAATTATATCTGAAATGAATGACTAAAACGTTTTGTGTAATTAATTCACTATTAGACATAGGACATGGAGACTAGTAGTCTAAGCTTCCTGTTTATATCGTGTCACCAATATACTTTAAATAATTGGAAACTTTATCATTCAGATAGCAAACCTGCACCCCCGGTGATAGTTAGCAGAAAAAACACACTGCAAATTTAACTGCTGAGAACGTACTTAATACTAACGAGAGCTTTGGTATTTAAGTTGACATTAAGTACACGATCTTGTTTTTATACAGTCATCCGGGTAAAACACAATATCCGATTCAAATTAAACGATTTTGAGCTATGAAACAAAATGTATTATCATAAAGTCCTGTATTTCTATTTTCCTTCTCGAACACAAAAAAAATATCTATTTTTATTCAATGTACGAATACTTTCCATCCACGTGCACACCTTATAAACGTACAGGGTTACAGGGCAAGGGGCGTATCCTATGTACATACAGGTGGTACCATCTAATCTTAAAATCTTAACGACCATAGAGTTCAGTAAAAGTAATGTGTAAACCCTTGTCGTGAAGGTTACTATGCATTGTGGGTAACTGTGTCGCATTCACAGGGGCTTGTAGGTTGTGATTATTTTATAGACCAGTCGTGTGATCATCAATATGCAGGATTGGTACTACTAAACCAAGAAGACTATTGAGTTCTGTTACTACCAAAACTAGAAACTCTATAGTCACTCTGGTTTTGTAGTAATTGAAACTCTATAGTCACTCTGGTTTTGTAGTAATTGAAACTCTATAGTCACTCTGGTTTGGTAGTAATTGAAACTCTATAGTCACTCTGGTTTGGTAGTAATTGAAACTCTATAGTCACTCTGGTTTGGTAGTACATGTAATTGAAACTCTATAGTCACTCTGGTTTGGTAGTACATGTAATTAGTTGTACGTATTACTAATTTACTATTACAAATCTGGCCCATATGACGTACTTAATGGATCTAATTATTTCTAAAGGCAGGGAAATTATGTCAGTCTGTCGAAAATAAATTTTATATGCTAAATTTTGATTAAAAGACTTCAATTAATTCATAGTACTAATTAAGTAGAAACAGCCCACAAGCGACTGTGGTCGCAATAACGTGTATGGACAAGTAATATATGTAACATGTATACCAGTACACTGTAGAACGGTAATATCACATATAATGTCTTCGCCTTACTATAACGCAAAGTATAAATACTAAAACCTTTTTTTTTGTATGTAATATTATCCAGACCTTACGAAAGAGTTCGAGATGAAACTCGTATTGTGCTTTGCATTGGTTGCCATAGTAGCAGCGACGCCAGTTGACCGAGAATGGGAACAATGGAAGATTTCACACGGTTAGTGCTTTACGACGTCTTTATCTCCAAATTTGTGACCTAGGAATGTTTTGAATCAAATTTTGGAACATATCCCCATTGTGCTAGCTAGCACTGTATTTCTTCAAAATAACTAAAAAAAATTAGTTAAACGGTTTACAGTTTCAATCATTCTTCTGCACCTAAATGAAATTATCAGATATCTAGACACTCATTATTAACCATACGCTCACAGTTATTATAAAAAAATACGCGGATTTTATATAATTTGCACACATTTCCAAAATCACATTCTTTGTAAGTTTATTTGCCTAAAAGTCTAAATTGACACAGACTAATAAAAACGATTGTTTGTAAAAAAAAAAAAAGCAAAAAAAAAAAAAAAAAAAAAGCAATAACATTTTACGATTTGCTTATCAATATCCATTGTAATGCTAGACTATCACGTGACACATAACAAGCCTCTCAGCTGATACGCGTGAGAGTGACGTCTGTTGACACATAGATCCTACACGTGAAATTTAGGGTCTATGGTTGATTTTCCTGTCACTAATTATGACCTACCAATATCATATAAATGACTGCTTAATAAACACGACATAATGAATAATTTATGACGACAGTTATGGCCTAATGTGTAAACAACTCAAATGAAACGAAAATCTACCAAATCAGTTTATTCAGCAGTTATAAAGTCTGCGATTTTATATGACGACATGACTGTACAGATCGGAAAGAAAGACTTCAGTTACATATATATATATGGGTGTTTAGGAGAACTGACTAGCTTTGAATTCGGTCTTTTCATATTTCTATTTGACAAACTTGCTGATCCAGGTCATAATTAAAAAAAGGATTGCATTCATTGAATAACATCAGCATATACAAAAATGTTATGTACATATATTGGACTGGATGCCAATGTGGTCTCAAATTAGTAAAGGGCGTAAATCGTAAAACAAATATGGTATAGGAACTAGACTGTGTATAAATAAATATGAACCAAAGAACTCTCCACTACTTAAAACAGTCTCTGAAGTACGAGCACAGTCACTTGTGAGCTAATATTCTATTCAAGGATGGGTCATAATACAAAACAATGGCGTTAGTAGGTATCTACGAATATTAAAAACATACGGTCACCGGTGTCTGCATTAGAAAACTACTTTTCAATGATACAATCACCGTTGACGGTATTTTTTGACTGTTAGTACACATGGGACCCAGGAACCGTGTGACAAACAAAAATATAGTGATGGGTACAATAAACATATCTAGTATACCCCCACGAGTATCTGTTTATTTGCTGGTTTATTTAATTATTTTATTTGTCCCTATACTTGTCGTTCGTTTGCTTGTTCATTTGTCATGTATTTGATAGTTAATTAATTAATTAATTAATTAATTTATTTATTTATTTATGTATTTATGTATGTATTTATGTATTTATGTATTTATTTATTTATTTATTTATGTATTTATGTATGTATTTGTTTGTTTGTTTGTTTGTTTGTTTGTTTGTTTTGTTTTGTTTTGTTTTGTTTTGTTTTGTTTGTCACACGGTTCCTGGGTCCCCTGTGGTTAGTACTCAATACTTAAAAACGCCATTATTTTGCATTTATATGATCATCCTTGAATAGAATATTAGCCCACAAGTGATTGTGAGTATAAAGTTAATTAAACAATGCTTATATTTCCTACACAGGCAAGTTTTACTCAATGGAAGAGGAACTGACACGTAAAATGAAATGGCAAAACAACATGAAATTAATTCGTAGCCATAACGAAGATTTCGATAATGGTAAATCGAGTTATAGGCTACAAATGAACAAATTTGGAGATCTCGTAAGTAGAAAGATTTCTCATAATATTAGATATTTGGGTCATGGTTTTTTATTGCCTTCTGATTCATTATACGCCAGTGTACATCAAGTAAGGTCACATAATATACCATACACAAGCTATATCTTGTGAATAAATGTATAATCGTATAAATCACCACACATCCCATAATAGTACATTTTCTGAAAACTCCTTTGTGGCAGTATGAATACTAAAGGTTTAAATTTGTTTCGACTTCCTGTCACGTGACCAAGTGGTATCGGAAAATACTTTTTTTTTGTTTAATCACGCGTATCCTGCCTTTGTATCGTTTGGTGTTATCAAAGACATTTGGAAATTTGAAAGGCATGTCTTCTTTATCTGACATCTTTAAGTCATTATTCTATACATCCCATAATATAGGATAACAACGAATTCAGACAACAGATGAATGGCTACAGAGGTAAAAGTCCCAGTAAATCCAGGGGATCTACATTCCTTCGTCCAAGCAACGTTGTCTTACCAGACCATGTCGATTGGAGGGACAAGGGCTACGTCACACCTATCAAGAATCAGGTGATCTATCTCTTAGTCAATCACACTGGACATGCTACACTTGAATATAGCAAGACTGAATGATTACAGTTTCTTGCTACATTTTGTCTAAAGTGAAATGAACTACACATGCCACCATACAGACATCAAATGAACACCACAGAGTACATTTTCTGTGCCTCTTCATCGAGTGTTTGATACTAAGAAAAATATTGGCGCCCGAATGTCTGCATGGACTTGCAATACATTGAAATGGCTTATTTCATTTAGACTATTAAAATGTAGCACACAAATGAGAACTTGCTATTGAAGTGTGGTATATGAAGTTTTTTGTTGGTTTCTGCGTAGTTTTTTAAACTGAAAAGAGGCACGGTATTATGAAATTCACTGTATTTTGCTTTATTACACAAAAACCGTTAAACGTTTCTTCTTGTATCATTGTGTTTAATTTGTTCTTGTCATTGCAGGAAGCCTGTGGTTCATGCTGGGCCTTCAGTACGGTAAGTTAATCATCACTATTAACCTGAAACCTTGTGATCAGTCGCACTGATCTTGATACATCGTTTAATGATATTTGCAAACTAACACGAAATCTCCTGTAATAAATCTGAAGACAGCCATTGACAATCAATTCAATCAATTAACAATAGTTCATGATGAGGGAGTCGTAGATGTTGCTCTGATCAGTGCAGATTTAGTTCCACGGCTGGGATTAACTGTTAGAAAAACCATTTCAATATCTAATTTTTCGAATTCAACATTCATGCTGTTGTTCTGGAACCTGTACCGATCAACACTTATTCTCCAAACTCAAAGGCAAAATATTTCATTGTCGGTACAAATGTTTTCTAAATCTAGGACTTCACTGAAATTGTGTTTCGTGTGTACATTATTTTATCTTGTACATTTGTCGAATCAACATATATGGTCGGTATTAGCGTAAAATTGAGAAGATACTCATACGTAACTATCATTTTCAACACTCGATATCATCCGGCAAATTTTCATTTTACTTATCTATTTTTTGAGAATGTTATTCAATCTTTAAGTGAGTTGTGTCTCTTATATACATATCTTGGAGTGATTGAACAATCAGCAACGTACTAATTGGTTTGGCAATTTGCATCTGCGTTCGTTGGTATTCCAGTTTGTTATTAATTTTCTCGAATACGAATTGTTTTCCCAACAACCATAATTTGAATAAAAATGATTCATATTTCTATCCCCCGATCGGTATCAACTTGAAGACTGGCTCTCTAGAAGGTCAAACTTTCAAGAAGACCGGAAAACTGATTTCTCTCAGTGAACAACAACTTGTTGACTGTTCCGGTAGCTATGGCAACATGGGATGTGGTGGAGGACTGATGGATCAAGCATTTGCATACATCAAAGATTATGGAGAGGAGTCCGAGATGGATTACCCTTACACTGCTACAGTAAGTTATAATTATAGCATCATTAGCTTATACGGAAGTGACGTCACTCGTCTAAACTTAAAATTTGTTAAAGCACCCCCCCAAAAAAAAATACCCCCCCCCCATCCCTCCAAAGCAAGGAAATGCAACTTACCAATATTATCAATCTGCCAAGGAAAATTGAATAAGACAAGCAGATATAAGTTATTTCTAGTTTCCAATATGTGGCAAACAGTATAATTAGACAGTCAGGAATTCACGGCTACGATAAATTTGAGGTTCATAGGACGTGAGACCTTTCAATACTTGAACTAATCGACATTGATGTGTTTCAGTTTTTATATACCACCTGTTTCGTTTCCCTAGGACGACCCCTGTGTGTATTCTGCCAGCAAAGTGGTTGCCGAGGATACGGGATTCACCGACGTTGCATCAATGGACGAGAACGCTTTACAACAAGCCGTAGCAACCGTCGGACCAATTTCCGTTGCTATCGATGCTAGCCATTCTTCATTCCAATTTTATGAGTCGGGTAAGTATCACGGTGAAGTTGATTCTCTTTTTGAAAACTAATTGACTCCCCGATATGAAACGTACCGGTAAATGTAAGGAACAAATTTAGGTCTGTCGCGATGTCTCTCATCATCACATCTGATAACATCATACAAATATTAATGTATAAACCCTTTAATTGCAAATTCTAGACGACCTTCCGAAAAACGAGTCAAATTCAAGGTCAACAGAAGTCACTGTCACATAAATGTTAAGGTCACAAATTTCGAACATTCAGTTTTCACGTCACCCTTTACGAGGTTCTAGTATATCTATGATCTTGATAATAATGGTTACTGGGTTAGATAGAGAGAGAGAAAAATACGATTTAAAGGTATACTTCTTACCATCAATTCGACCCAACATGGGAGGCAACAACTCCGGGATATAGGAACTTGGCTGGTCAGAAACAAGAGTTTACTTATGGTGATGGAGGTGGGCTTTCAGTGAAACAGAGAGCAGAGTGTATAGTTTATATACATTGTTGGTTTTATTGACTATTTATTTCGCAAAATAACATATCATATTATATTATACCTATTACAGGTGTGTACAATGAACCAGCTTGTAGTCAGACCATCCTAGATCACGGCGTGTTGGCAGTTGGATATGGTAGTACAGACCAAGGACAGGACTACTGGATTGTTAAAAACAGGTATGAACAGTCACGTGATGAATACCAATTTCATTCTTACTAGCAGTTCAATATCTGTGATGTTTACAGTGTTGTTGTGCCAACATGTACAGATATTTCATGATTTAAAAACAGGTATGAACAGTCACGTGATGAATGTCAATATCATTATTTTAAGAAGTTCAATATCTGTGATGTTTACAGTGTTATTGTGCCAACATGCACAGATATTTCATGATTTAAAAAAACAAGTATGGACAGTCACGTAACCTTGACGACAGTATCATCATTGTTTGTATGGTAAACGCAGCTGTTGTCACAAGATTCAGTTCACGTAAACTACCTAACTGGATTCAGGATTGTCGGTATCTAAATCCACGATGTGTAGAAAAACAAAGCATTTCAGATGAATGTAACGTTTGAGGGCAGTATACAGGATATGAAAAGTCACTGCCAGTTTCATTTACAAGTGGGTAATACTATAGCTGGGTTATTGACTGATATTTTGTGTTGCTCATCAATTTATTGATTCAATTTGTTTACCTGTATATATTTTTTTTTCAGTTGGGGTCTAACCTGGGGTAACCAAGGATACATTGAAATGTCACGTAACATGAACAACCAGTGCGGTATTGCAACAAATGCCAGCTATCCCTTGGTCTAAATAGCGCCCTCTAACAAGTTCAATGGAAAGGGGTAAGGAGTCATCCATTCTATATTTCATGTTCAAGTTGGGGCAATTTTACTTTCTCAACACATGTGTTATATATCTTCAGGCTTAAATAAAACATTTCAATCAGCTATTACAGGGGAATTCAACAACTGAAAAGAAAAGAGAGAGGGCAGCCTATAAGAAACACCGCCAGTAGATTATTTACACCAGAAATACCAAGAGTACACCAATTTAATATTAATCATGATAATCAGAGCATTGACCTTTAAACTTTGACCCACCTTTTGACTACTTCCTGTTTTGTCTTATATATTCTATTTCTCCTGTATCTTTCTAGATATCCTACGTGTGGATACATTGGTGATACTTGTTGTCATGGTGATGATTGTTGTCATCTAGGAAGACGTCACGTGATATTTACACATATGCATGAAATTAACTATACATCGATATACTGGTATAATAAATGAAATCTCCAAAACTTAATACGATTTTGAATAATTAGTTATGACAACATTTTGATTCAGGTACTGTATATACTTTTTGATTGGAGAAATAAAATAATTTTTTTTAATTTGTCGGAAATGAATCCGACAACTTAATATGCGTGTTTTGATTGCGTTTTTTTTACATTGTCACCCTTAGGGGTGAGATCAATAGTTCAACGTAGGATAAAACACTCAATTCTTTTACTTTGGCCTCAGACCCCCCCCCCCACCCCCAATAGCTTTCTAACTAAATCTCGGGCGACAGAACGGTGAACATACAACTGCATTAATTTCAATATCATCAGAAGGCCATCGGCCCATACAAATAAAAAGAAAGAGAAAACATTACAATATAATACTGAGGTGAATAAAAAAAAATATAAAGTCATAAAAGTACAAAGTGCACTAGTAAAGAACCGGCCTAAAATGTTTATCAAAAGTAAGAATGGAAATAGGAATCGGAATGTACACAACTGTAAATAACAGTATTCTTGCTGTCCATTAAACGTTTACAAAATATAAATAACAACTTACGTTGCAATGAAGTAAAATTCAGGATATTTCTGATTACAAAATTATAACTGATACTAACATCACGTCTAAGATCAAAAATCAAACGCAATACTAAATATTATATGAAGAGGTAAATTATCTTTCACATCATTGCATTGTTACATTTGGTTTACTTTCATATCATATTATAGACGAAATCATTTTTCATAAAATCATTGCACCCCACATCTTTAGCCTGTTGTCAGTTATTTCTATACTTAAGAACACAAAGAAATGATCTGAACACTTACACTTAAACTCAAAGACATCTTAGGAATTAATGTCAAATTGCTGGTTTTGACAATAATAGTTAGGATTTTCATAAAAATATAAATCTCAAATGAATGCCCTCGTCATGATCATTCTATGTATAAATGGCTGTTAGGGGTTCAAAGTTCACATATATGTCTTGTAATGACACGGTATTGAACTTGAGTGATTACGGTCAAGGATATATTGATATAGAGGGTCACATACAAGGCTTAACTGAAATTCATCTGATAAATTAAATCAATATAAAAAAATATTATTATCTTATTAGTTCCGTCATCTGTCAATAAATAAATAGAGTAAATGATATGGGGGGTCAATTTGATAACGACAATGGTGAGAGGATATATAAAGAGGATGGGGTTTGGGTGTGGGGTTGGGGTGGGGTGGGGTGGGGGTGGCGGTTGGGGTATTGGTTGGGGTAGATCCAAATGTGTATATATAGGAAAAAACTAAAACAACATATTCAGTATGTCTTTGGTTTGAGTTTTTTAAATTGCATGTTTCCTAACCGCCTGTACGTCTGGTATCGATTTCCGTATAAAGATGATGGCGAGCCATAATTCGTGTGAATCACGTGATTTAAATATTGTAAGAATATACTGCTAACTACTAGCAACTTTTGCTGATTTAGCTATGGTAAAAAAAATGTTTTCTGGTATTTAAGGACAATGCGTGTACATGACTAATACAATCCATAACAGCATACACAGTTAATGTACATGTAATACCATCAGATCATCATGATATACACTATATACGTTACGTAGATTATGGGTTTATTACTACTATCCCATCCCCTCCCCGCATTGTGTTTGTGAATCTGTGGCCAAGCTTACAGTTTTTGTCAATGTTGACTTGCATGGTACCGGTACCGTTATGTATGAATACTGGGTACACTGTGTGTTAAGACGGTCTTGGCTAGTATAATGACGTCACAATGGTCTATACCCTATTAATAACGTACGGTTAATTTAGATAGTAAGAGTCCTTCCATTCGTAAGTCTGTTCCTTTCCATTCATATAATATCAGCCTCGTACAAGAAAACTTCCAGAAGCGTTTGAGATTAGTACTCTGTTGGAAGCAAGAATTTCAGTTGTTAGGTATTATTTTGTGGACACTGTATTTTGCTTGTTAGCGTTGGAATCATCACCACCTTCCGTGATTAAAATTGATATTTTTTGTTTGTTTGTTTGTTTGTTTGTTTGTTTGTTTGTTTGTTTGTTTGTTTGTTTGAAATCTGCGATCAACGAAATCTTCTGAGAACACCTTGAAGAACTGCATTGTGGGATATGATCGAGGGTTTGACCTAATGATATGAAGATTTTCGAGGTACATTCCCTTCATATTCAGGGCAGAGCTTGAATGCAGTATATAAATAATGTCAGCATCGAACAACGGTGGCCATTGCCACAATTTTTTTTATTATTTTTTTTACAGAAAATGAAAATAGGATCAACTGCCAGGGCAAGTGAAACTGGTACAAACTTTAGTGGCAACGCATTCGTGGTCAATGAACGAACCCCCCCCCCCCTCTCCACAAGATTTTAAAGGCAAAACTACCGGGGGGGGGAATGCGTTTATTCGACTGAATATGTCACTCTGTTCCTATAATATGACATGTCAATATAGCAGGTGAAGGCTAGGGAAAGTAAACGGAAGTCAGACACCTTTCGTTTCAGTAGTTATATACAGTCCTTTATGTTTACAGGAGGACATGCAAGTCGTGTTGTCACCCTGCAGTCCAGCTACAGCCCATTTCAAGATACCATTCACCGGCTCTGATTGATACAACCACGTTGAAACCAATAAGAAACTGAGATTGAATGAATACACTTGCTTGCGACATTTTGTATAAATAAATGAACTGACGTGCCGTGCCACCATGTAGACATCAAATGCAGATATCAAAACATATAATGATTGGTGTCCGCATGTCTGCGTCTGTAGCTGCAGCATCTTACAGGGTGTAAATATGCAGTCAATTTTAGTTGTGTCTGCATGCTTGGTTGTAAACAGTAACTTGAAAGAGGCTGTACTGTACATGGTGACGGTATTTGAAGTATTTTGAACTTTGATGCAAGTAAAAGTGCAATTCATCGACTGCACAAACAACGTGACCCAATGAGAGGTCAACCTCGTGACACAGTCCACATGACTTGTAGTTACCTGCACGGGCTACATAAAGGACTCGCGCTTTCACCAGATATCACCCACATTCACTGACATCGTCCTACCGTTCACCTATACCAGATTTCACCCACCCCTAACAGCCGTGTCTCCTCAACAAGGTGAGTTTGAAATATAATTGTACATAATATTGTGCACGCCAAATCTGTTTTTATCATCATACAAGTTAATATTTCCTCAAAGTAACATTATCTTGATCAGGGGGTCTAGCATTGTGTCATCACCCCGATTGTACGGAGGATATTTCCCTAAACTTTTCACCATTCGATCCATAATTTACAACGTTGTCTGATGAGGCAGAACTTATTGGGTAGGTTTGATAGCGAATGAATTGGCTAGCAGTGTTAGGGAACTTTTCTCCATGTATACGTGGGTTCAAGCGTCCTTGACCGAGGTGTTAGACACGGAAAATGTACGTACGTAGTACTAGTAACGCTCTGTACTCCTATCATTTCAGTGATATAGCTTACTACCTGTATGAGTGCACGTGGTTACAACTTACTTTACTCTTAGTATGACACAGTGCCCTACATTCTGTATACATAATTCTGAACAACTGAAATTTCTGCTTAATATGTTTGCAAACTATTCCCGATTTTGTTATTGTTTGATACTCTGCACGACTAATACATTCCCTGTGTGAACTATAGGCATGTACACTTTCTTTATCTCTCTTTGCAGGGGGTCATTAGGTAAAGGGGCGTAACCGACTCGTACCGAATACCGTTGGTACACTTTTTTTTTTTTTTTTTTTTTTTTTTAATTTCAAAGTTTATACTATGGCTATGAAGACAACGCACATCCAAACCGTATAAAAACCTAAGTTGTATTCACCTTGACTGCCGCACAACGCGGTCAAGGATGGTGAGATACTGTGAAAAAGTGACATTTATTGCGGATGGCTTCGTTGACATAGTAACTGCTGTTACGAGTCATTGCGTATACACCGTAGGAAACGGATACTATCTACTGCTTTCAGATAAAAAACGACAATTTTTTTTTTCAATTCTCTTCTCTTGTCATCACTTCATTTTCACTTCTCATTTTCAGGTTCCGTAGCCTAGGCGATACGATGAAACTCGTACTCTGTTTTGCGTTGGTTGCCATAGTAGCAGCAACGCCAGTCGATGTCGAATGGGAGCAATGGAAAGCCGCACATGGTAAGATAACTACAACCTAGAAAAAACACTGACTATGATAAGCCTTAGGACTTTTTACAGAACTGTGTTATTACCGTTCACTCGGCCAATTTGTTCATAATTATGCTAATGAAAAGTTTGATACAACTAGTTTGAAGCATACTATATTAATAAACAGTTACAAATAACTGAATATGAAAATCCGAATCTACGATAGATCATGATAAGCTCAAATTTTGAATACATGGAAGTAACGTTTTACTGGTGATTTGACATTATCGAAAGTTGTTTTCGTTGAAAGTGACGTCAGGTGACAAATCACGAGATATTCAGCTGACCATTAAAGTAGACAATGTAGGTCACCTTGTGACAGTTGAGCAGACACTAATCTAGTTCCTGTATATGGTATCGTTACGATTTCCACCTCCACTCAAAGTATATAATCAAATTCGTTACTCTAGAAGTCCTGAGATGCATGTAAGCATGGGATGCAATTAAAAATGCATCCACAACCACCCACACAGTCATTCATGTCTTTGATAATCAATCACAAAATTCTAATAACCAATAACACACATTCCTCCCTCATAACGTTAGTGTTTATTGGGGAAGTTATGTAATGTCCAAAATATACCTCTTCTTTTGACCGTACTCGAAGTTCTCATGCTCGCGATGTCTTAGCATAACCACAGGAGTATTTCTCATATAATTTATTTCTCACCTTGACAGGTAAGATATATTCACGTGACGAGGAAGTGATTCGTAGAATGAAATGGCACAGCAATATGAAATTTATTCAACGTCACAACGAGGATTTCGCCAATGGCAAAAAGACTTACAGGGTGGCGATGAACCAATTTGGTGACCTGGTAAGTATCGCCAGCATTTGAACTTTTAAGCTGTGGCTATAGTGATTGTGAAGTCACGTGACCCACCACATCCAGAATACAAAGAATATCACACGTTGATTTGGGATTTCTAAACTAATAAGTCTTTGAACATAAATCTTTGAAACGCAGTCGAGGAATTTTCAAACGAAACTGTTTCATGCAAGCTATTAGCCATGGTGTGTGTATTTAAAAAAAAATGACTTCGGATGAAACATCGTCGTAAAATATCGCGCCTTTTTACGGCACTGTGTAAGAGACGCCACCTTTCGATACGTCATAGGAAAAATATACTCTGGTTTGCTGGAAGGGTATAGGACTGCGCAGCCCCTTTTATCTATTGTCTTTTTCACAATGATTAGGGAGCCTTCAGTATTTACAAGGGGGGGGGTTCACTTTTTACAAATCGGCTCTCGGGGGAGGGCCATATTTTAGAAAATGGGGTAAGGGTCACATTTTACTTTGACTCATTGTATGAACATTGATTTATTTAGGGTTTTTGTCATCCCATCGCTGTCACCGGTTCCACATCCACATTATATTGCTGCCATGCGGGTTTAATAGGTTTAGGATTAGGTCTAGGGTTAGTTACCATGTTATCAGCCTATATCCAAGTGCTACTGACAACCATGTAATGAATTGATAGTCAGTTGTGGTGTGATGAGGAGAGGGTTGGGTTTCACAGGTGAAAAAACGCGAGCATTTGAGTAAGATATACTAGGGATAATGTTGTGGAGATGTTGACCTCTCTCCCGACGATGCCAGGGGCGTGCCAATCTCCCATTGTGGGACTATCAACCCTCATGCTATACTATAATCCACCTATACGTATTTACATGGTAGTGACATGCAGACTGCATCTGGTCAAATTTGGTGTGGTGGATGTACTTCCCGTTAGGTTTAATATTTTGATTTCTAAGTCTTTGTACCCCATTTTCATGATTTAGGACACTGTGGAATACAAGCAAATGATGTGTGGCTACAAAGGAGAAAGTCGCAGTAAATCCAGGGGATCTACATTCCTTCGACCAAGTAACGTTGTCTTACCAGACCATGTCGATTGGAGGGACAAGGGTTACGTCACACCTGTCAAGAATCAGGTGATTTATATATTATCTGGCCATCAAAGACAGATTACTGAAGACTTTCGTAAAATAATTACGTTTCTAAAATTTGGCTACGTTCCAAAAATATCACAAACACAGCGACACATGTCATTGAACACCCATACTATTTATGACAAGTAATAAATGATATCGCTGATTCAAATATCGATGAAAATCAGGCTTCAGTAAATATACAGAATGAAAAACTGAATGACGCTGATCTTATTTTTTTTCCATGTTTTCTTCATTTTACAGGGTTCCTGTGGATCCTGCTGGGCTTTCAGTTCGGTAAGTATTATGGGTTATCATTCATCCTCAACTCTCAACTAAACTGTTAGTATGGAAGTCAAATGAATTAGAACGTTAACCCGTTGATCACTATCAAAACACAATGTCAATCTCACAATGGTAGACACTTGTTACACAATTTGTTTGATAATAATCAAATTTAGAAGTTATCTCACTGGAACAAAAATTTCTTCAACACTGAAAGTTAAAATGTGTTCATATGTCTGGTACAGATACGTCGTGTCGCTTCGCCCTCACCGACCTACTTTGTGAGAGTAGTTGACCGATGTGTGAGGGCGCCCGTCACGGCGCACCTTACAGACTAATGTCTGGCATAATGGTTAAAATCAGCAATGTTACATAGTTATGGCTACTACATTTATTTTGATTTGCAAATTTAAATAAAGTACCAACATTTTAATACATAAAAGTTTGTGATTTCTATATACGGCGCATCATCTGATGAGCGCAGAAATGATACCGGGATATGCAAACACACTGTTCTCGGCTTTATATGAAACACTTTTTCTTTTAAATTCCACGATCCAGACCGGCTCTTTAGAAGGTCAAACATTCAAGAAGACTGGCAAACTGATTTCTCTCAGTGAACAACAACTTGTTGACTGTTCTGGTAACTATGGCAACTTTGGATGCGGTGGAGGATGGATGGATCAAGCATTTGAATACATCAAAGATTATGGGGAGGAGTCCGAGACAGACTACCCATACGTTGGTGTGGTAAGTTGAAATTACAATTTTCGTTTTAAAATCAACCCTTGGTCGTTCACATGGTATCTAAAATGACAGACATCTTAAAAAGGGAAATAAATGGTAGAAGATTTAGGTTGGGTTCGCTGAAATGAATAGTGGGGGGGGGGGGTCACTTGTCACAAGCAAATGACAATAGTTTGTGATTTAGGTAAACGTAATTAATGACGTCGACATAATGATCACAGCTACAACATACGTTTACTCGATTAATTACTCTTTTAATTATCAAAATTTTCTTCAACTTGGTAGATCAAATGACTTACACAGCTTTTAACAAACAAATTTAACAGTTCACACTTTTTAACGTTGAGCTTCCGAACAGCTGTAACTATGGAATTTGTCATTCTGATGAGGATCGTCGGCCAAGACAGATTGAAGGCTCAATGCTAAAAAAAGCCAAAACTTTGAACTAGTACTTGTACGTGCATAAGTCATACTCTTGTAATGGTAAAGCATTCGTCGTTAGTATACCCAATTCGACCCAGTCGATTGCCGGCAAATAGTATTTGCCCAGCTCATTCTTTTCTCGTTTCCAGGACGACCCCTGTGTGTACTCTGCTAGTAAAGTGGTTGCCGAGGATACCGGTCACACTGATGTAGCATCAATGGATGAGAACGCTTTGCAACAAGCCGTAGCAACTGTTGGACCAATCTCCGTTGCTATCGACGCTGGACATTCTTCGTTTCAATTTTACACATCAGGTACATTTATATACTCGGGAAAATTCGTTCAAAAATATTCATTGAAGTTAAAGAGTTAGCAGTGAACTACAAGCGAACAGATCGCGAATGATAAACCTGATTGTTATCTGAATCTCCGAAATTCTCATTTTATCAAACACATGTTTACGTTTACGGGTACAAGGTCAAGTTGAAGGTCAAAGCCCCTGCACTCAAGTATAACGTTATGATGAACTATATTTTACAAATAAAGGATGTCCGCTTCGTTCAGAAACAGAGAAGAATATAGTGAACGGGTTTTATTTTTAAAAAATGGAAAATTGCAAACTTTTACTTAAAGTTGACTGCATCATAGCTTATTACAAATATGTATGTTTAATAATTTGTCATATTCCAAGGAAATATCATACTCGCCTCTAGAATCATTTCACGATTTGGGGACCATTTTGTATTTTTTGATGAATGAATCAGTTCTACTAGCTTTACACACCCTCTGAATACATTCTACTGAATAGCTCTTTTTGATATACACATACATGTACCTATATAAAAACAGTTTATTTGTCTCTATCTGCACAGCGTAAACAAATTGTTGACTTTTATTTTCGCTGTCCGCACGCTTAAATAGCAAACTATCGACTACTATTGAACTTGGTTTTCTGCACTTTTGACGAAAATGCTGTAGTGAGTTTGTTACTGTTCACATATCCCAAGTGTATATAGATAGCAATAATTGAGCTTGATCTTTCACTACCAGGTGTGTACGATGAACCAGCTTGTAGTCAGACCATCCTAGATCACGGCGTGTTGGCAGTTGGATATGGTAGTACAGACCAAGGACAGGACTACTGGATTGTTAAAAACAGGTATGAACAGTCACGTGATGACTCGGAATGCCAATGTCATTATTACAATGGTTCAAGGTCTAGGGTGAACTAACGGTTTACTTTATACGCCAATATTTACATAGATATTTCATGTGATTTTGGCGAGGTATAAAACTCTAACAGGAGCAGATATCCTATGATATCATTTAGTCGCCAGACCATCAGTTATCCAGTGTATCAATTATGTCATGCAATTATTGTTCAAAGGCTTAGGATCGACGAAACTCAAAATCTGGACACAGTACATGCGGCATCGGTCTACTCATCTGCAAGTCAGTTTCGTGAATCACGGAAAAGTTATACATTTAGTATCACATACAGTGTTTGGCAAGTGATTCATATGACATTTTACTTTGATTACAGTTGGGATGTAACCTGGGGTAACCAAGGATACATCTGGATGTCACGTAACAAGGACAACCAGTGTGGTATTGCAACAAATGCCAGCTATCCCTTGGTATAAATAGCGCCATCAGTGGTAAGAACAATCTTTTGAATCTTGCCCTCTCGCTTATTTTGACGGAACTGGGGATGGGGTGGGGTGGGTTCTGTAAGACACGACGTGCCGTGCAACCCTATTGGCAACCACTCTTAGTCTGGAATGTTTGGGGTTCTGAGTGTGCCAACAACAGTTTTTTTTGTGATATTTGGGTATGTATGTATGTATGTATGTATGTATGTATGTATGTATGTATGTATGTATGTATGTATGTATGTATGCAGGGAGGGAGGGAGGGAGGGAGGGAGATACATAGAGACAGACAGACAGACAGACAGACAGACAGACAGACAGACAGGCAGGCATGCAGGGAGAGAGAGAGACTAGAGAGAGAGAGAGAGAGAGAGAGAGAGAGAGAGAGAGAGAGAGAGAGAGAGATAGAGAGAGAGATAGAGAGCAATTGGATTAACCTCAAGATGTAGAAAATTAAATAACTCTTTTCTATATTACGAGATCATATGATCATGATGAGATGGCATTTTGTATTGAATGTAACGAATATGAATGAATGATAGTTGGTCAAAGTGAAGGTCGCCATTTCATCCAATGACCTTCCACCAACCTACTTCTCATTTAGAAATCACATGATCTGCCATAAGTTGATTGCATACACAAATAATTGGCGGCCATCATTTCTCTCGTATTGTGCTCTGTCTATTCATTGAAACTACCATTGGGATTCCTGAAAAACACAAAAGAAAAAACAAAAAAAAACAAAAAAAACAAACAAACAAACAAACAAACAAACAAACAAACCCCAGCTAACACCTTCAAAGAACTGTAGCGCGGTTTTCTTATTGTAATGCGCCATCCTTCGTACAGGGTATGACAAAAAATGCCTGTAATCGTTCGATTACGAAAACGATTGATAGATTTGATGATCGCTTGATTAATTAATAATTCTGTGTATACTTTATTTACAGTAAGCTATTTATGGTCATGTCAAGTGCCATCTTAGAAGACATGTTGAAGAGGTGGAAGTATACACGGCTATCTTGACTCGCAAAGATAATATTTACATATTCAGATTTCATAATTTGACGATGGACTAACATTTCTATAACATGATAATGGTTATTATAAGAGTACACATCTCTAGTTCATCTAATTATTGATAATGTGGTTGTATAATTAATTTAAGAAATATAATATTTCTCATACTGGATTTTCCAATTTGTTTTCTTTTTTTTCTGTTCAGTATAATGTGTGTGTCTGTACTCTTCCATATTATGTTTTTGTTTTCGATCCCGTCCTATTCTTGCTCATCCAAAGTCAATAACGTACAAATGTGAAGGACCATGTTTCATGGCTAGAGATTCAATTTTATAATATTCAAAAAACAAGTAGCTTCCAAATCAATTAAACTGTTCGGGCAGTTTGAATTCATCCTTGGAGATTGGAATAGATAATGCAAACCCAAATGAAATATAAACCGATCGCAACCTCCTTTGTTTGGTATATATAGTTGGAAAGTGTGTCAGCTTTTAGGCAGATATTGCCCTCGCTGGCATGTGTTTGTAATTCAAAATACACAATTGCGTCCCGCATTAAATTGTAACTTTAATAGTGGTAGTGTTCGTCCTATTTTCTCTCTTTTTGCAAATGAATCAGATTTAATCATGTCTACTCCCCTTGTCTCTATAAGACACCATAGAATTAAAGAAAATATGTCACGAAAGCGGAGTTATTCGAAAAGTGCAAGATGGGGGAGGGACCACAATTACTGGAGAAATAACAAAGAACACACACACACACAGATGTCACAGGTTTAACATTGCCTAATATTTTTTTCTAAAATAATAAAATGCAACAATTGTACAGCGAAATCGTTTGTATGAAAACTATGCTCAAAACTGCAAACTTAGAGTGCACTATAAAATTACTGATGGCGGTTTGTGGCAAATAAAACTACTCACAAAGTTCGACTTTCAGTTTCTTTTGTCTTCTATCAAAGTGCAGACTTGAGACACACTATTGGCACTGAAACACACGCAATTCATGGATGAGATTGTCCATTGTCCAGCAAAGAAACGTTCAGTTCAATACAACATGTCTTATTCACAATCCCCGCCAAAACGTCGAGCTTCCAAGCAGAGTTCAGAACTTTCTCATATCTCCATCTGCATCCAATAGCAAGGTTGTAAGTTTATTACACATCAAAATCTGAAGATCAGCTCCCGCAAATGTCAAATATTTATCCCATTTGTACTACTACGTAAACAAGTATATTGCCACACACGATTGGATGATCCTAATTGCCACCAGGTGTCCTTCATCACCTTTTCGTCTATTACAATACAGCACTAAAGTTGACAAACTGTAGTGGGAAGTGCATGTGAACTTACTGTGATAATGGGTCACCTTCAGCGGTAAAAATGCAGTTTTTGTCGAAATATGTTCTTAAACTACATAAACCCATATTTTCACCTAATTAAGTTTACGAATGCATTATTATGGATATATTATATCTGTAAAGTTAATTTAGTACAAGTAGAACTATATATCTCAAATAGGACGGTTTTGAAAAAATGTGTAAATTGAATAATTTTCATTGAGAGGCCGGGGGGGGGGGGGGGTTACTTCAAAATTGAGGTGTCGATGATAAAATGCACCCCAGGTATTTGTGAATGCAGCTAACGTAAGGCAGAAGTTAGGCTTACGTTTCATTAGTTCACTAGTTTCATTAGCATTTTCTTAAACTTTTAGAGAACCTCCGATACTACCGAATTTATATTTCGAAATAATTATGAAAAGTTACACAAATGGACGAGCTTTCAAAGATTTAATAAGAAGCAGGTTGACAAGGTCAGCAGACTAAGAACGTGAATGTCACCTGACAATAGAGTCACGTGATGCACGAAGCGTATAGCGGGCTAGGTTGTGATCTTTTTATTTTATGTCTATTTTCTTTGAATTCCTGGGCATAGGTATATAATAAATTGGCTAATCGTAATCTCGTAAGTAGGTCTATTTATTCCGTACTCGGAGGCCATCCGTTCAAAGATAGGAATAGTATTACAATAAAGCAATACATTATATAGCAATGGCACTGTTACATAACACTGTTTACTTCTTTACGTAGTTTCATGGCATGAAATAAGAATACTGCGAGACGTTGTAGTGTATCTACATTGTTAGAAGAAAGTAAATCGACAAAGTTCTGTACATCATGGAGAACCAGACTTTCATATATCTTGAAGGTCAGGAACTCATTCCAATGTTCTCACCGTGGTGTTATCTTTTTAAGGTCCTTACCCATTGTAAAATAATATTTACGTGTGAAACACAGTTTGATTAAGCTATTTGATAGGTGCTTCCGATTAAAGGAATGATCTAATGTAACCCATAGTCTAGTTGCTTGACCTCGGATGTTCCGATACAATACGACACATGAACGAACATCGCTATTGAGAATGGAACATCCGAGGTCTAGCTAAAGTCATCTCTGCAGTTCAGGGATATAAATAACTGCCAATCAGAGAACCGCATTGACGACAAGAACAAACAGAGGACAATAGCTAATTTTCAGCTTAAGGAGGGGCTTGTAAAAATAACCACCAATGCCTTAACTGAAATGTGTGAATGACAACGTCTACACACTCATCAAACTCACAATTATCATAATCTGATAAGACATAGGAGTTAGTAGTTTGTTATCATCGCGTGATATTGGACATAAGTATTATAGAGCATTAGCATTATAGAGGTCATGGGTTATTGAATATATTAACACACACACACACACACACACACACATATACATGTATATACATGTATATATATAAATATATATATATATATATATATATATATATATATATATATATATATATATATATATATATATATATATATATATATATATATATATATATATATATATATATACATGGCCCAACCCACGGCCCACTCAATGGAATGTCAAGAATGAAAATGACATTAGCTAGACGTTCGGGCAAGCCCTCACTGTGAACTTCGTTCGCTTATAGTATCGAAAGAAAGCCCGAACGTCTAGCAGCAAGACTATGCAACCCACTGATAAGGTAAACACTAATTATAAACGTGTAGGGGATATGCACCAATGCGACAACCTGTGATTGAAACTGTGGCCTGTTATCAAGAAATTTTAATCACACACGATTGAGGGTTTAATTAGAACTGCTTTATTTCATGTCATTGTTGTTGTTCGTATTATTGGTTGCAATTTACCCACATTCAAGTCTTTTCTAGTCAAGTGGGGGTAGTGTGTGGGATGGGGATCACCACCGGGTTGGTTTGTGGGGATGGGGATCACCAGTTGGGTGGTGTGTTTGGGCGGGGATCACCAGTGGGGGTGGTGGAGGTTTACAAGCAACCCGAGAAATGGGGTTATTATCATAATAATTTCATATACTTACTCGGCATAAAACGAGTTACCATGGCACTCTTCCATCGCAGTAATTTGTAGCTATTTAAAAATAAAAAAATGAATGGCTGTTTTCACAACAATATTGGCTTTTACGATAGGGCATGCGCACTTAGGTTTGTAGAAGATTTGCTCATATATGACAAAACCAATATTTTAAAAATAAAAGTTGTCATTGTGAAAGCAGGGCGAGTTTTGAGCAATATTTACAGTTGTTTGTTTGTGGTATCTGGATTCTCATAGTCTAGGAACAAATGACGTGAAAAGAAACACACCAACACTAATTTCAAGATAGCGATAGCGTTTTTGTATTTTGATACACAAGTGATAACAAATAATTGAAATTGAAATTTTCTGCCGGGGAATAAAAATTGGGAAGAAAAAAGTAAAGAGATGGTATAAAGTAAAGCCATGAATGCCGCTTTCAGCTATTTCTATTCTTATTACCACATCGTCTTTGCCTGATATACCTTTTAATCAACAGAATGTTTGGAAGGTACTGTCCAAAACATGGCAATTCAAATTCAATAATACTTTCCGAAGAGGTTTGCTTGTAGTCTGTGAGGTACGCCGCGCGATGGGGCGCCCTCACACATCGGCCAACCTCTCGGCGGAACGTCACGACGTATTTTACAGACTGAGTCTACTTTAATTGGATCCCATGAGAACAGACACGGGCTGGTCTAAGAGTACGATTCGATGCGTAACATATTTTTGAATGCTTATTCACTTGCCTATCCAATAATGTCTTTGCAAAATATATTGGCATTTGGATGTTGCTAGCTATTAAGGGTGTTATCATGTTACCATGGTTGGTTGGGCCAGTTATGTCAATATGTCTGCCAATCCACCAGGTAGATTTTGAGAACTGTATAAGATTCTTAACCAGAAGTTAAGATTTTTAGATAGAATTTACATATAAATGATGGGATCATTATGCTATGATTAAATCTTCATCTACACATCCCTAGGAACATTTCAACCAACATTGAGGTAAACTGGCAAAAAGTTTCGGAATTAAAGATTTTGACCAATAAAAGACACATCGTTAGACCTTATGTACCTATCACTATATAAGACTGATGGGATCATTAATGAACAATCTACACATCCCTAATAAATTTCAGACATATCTGCTTTGTATTTTTAGTTTCATTTTGCACACCAAAAATAAGATTTCTGTAGTACTCAAATCACGCACCTAGTGCACCTGAGGTGGGATGAGTTTGATTAGAGCAATTTCCATCTGAGGCACACACACACACACACACACACACACACACACACAAACAAACAAACACACACACAGACACACATACACACTTACTTTACGCAGACACAAATGTACATGCACGCTCATTATATGTCAAATATGTTGTACTGCTACCTATAGTAGTAAGTCCAAAGGACATTAATGCCTGCGATTTGGATTTCTCATACTGGTTATTCACCAAAGTGATTTCATCATGAATATCACGCAGAAGAATTTTGAACTCAGTGACCAAGGACTTGATTTGGTTTAGCCGGTGAACATCTCCTAGCTCATTCTTGAGAACGTCGCCTTTCAGCCTTTCTCGGAAGTCTTTAATCAGCGTCTTTTCAGACAGCTATCTGGTGCGCAGTTCAGAGAATCGATCCTCCACAGAAAAGCCACAAAACGAGTCATACGATGTTTGATATTGGTTGTTGATGCTAATAATAACCTCACTTGTCACATAAACACTGGAATTTCCCAAATCGAAAATAGAAATAGAAAGGCCCTCTAACTCTAATAATTTTTATCCAATGCATTGCAATTGATGTCGCTATTTCATTCCAACTGTAGAAAAAAGACCCACGCAGATTTAATTAAGCGAACTGTTGATGATAAATCCAAATTCAAAACAGATTTATATGTTTATTGCAAGTGCCTCATATCAGACTTCCTGACTAATAGGAACATCAAGAGAAGTCTTTCGGCTATTGGTGGATATGATTCATTAATTGGAATTAAATAGAACATATTCAAAAATATTAACTAAACCCCTCAAACTAACAGACTGTTCCACTTCAAAAAAATCTTTGAAATGTTAGACAGAATAGCCACAGCAAAGACAGACAATCATCGTAGAGGGTGTTTGGCAATATCTTTTGACATATATGGATGAATTCATAAACCGCACATACAAATACAAATACAAATACAAATACAAATACAAATACAAATACAAATACAAATACAAATACGAATACAAATACGAATACAAATACAAATACAAATAAAATTCACTACAATTTGAAATCAAAAGTCCGTTTATCGGAAACACACATTTTGTTTATTTTGCCCAATTCAGAAATATTTTCATTATACCTTTAAGTTGTATTTCAAATAATATTTCAAAATATTTCTGCAAAATAGAATCACTTTGATTATAGTGAAGGACGTTGTCGCTTGATGACCTATGAATGTTAGGTAAGCTATATAGAAAGTGAGCGTAAATAGTATTTTATTCAATTATAATTTGACAAAGCCATTAATTTGCTTATATTCCAAATATCACTCGACAATAATTTCACACAGAAAGCTCTTGAACATGTTGTTTCTCTACTCCATCGTTTAATTAATTAGTATGCCCGTTTAATTATCGATTGTTTCACTGGCTGAAAGCTCGACTAAGTTTAAAGCGAATGGCATCCATGTCCGAGTAGAGTGTTTCGGCTTTTGATTTCAGACCATCCAGTTCTCCTAGCCACTGTAAGATACCAGAGACACGCACACTTACATTAGAGCTTACTCACTGAGTTTGAAAGGTATACATGGCCAATTTGTTGTAAAGACGTGGTAAATTGAGATACTTATGTGGTAGGGGTGTGGCAAAGGCAAAGTAAGCTGTAGTCAACAAGCTATGCTGTCAATACAGCTACGCGTATCGGTGTAACAAAGTACAATATAGGCACGGGGAGATATATAATGTAATTTCAGAGTTAGAGCGTGCAGAGTCAGAAATACTAATGTCATCCACAAATCAAGTAAGCTTACAAGAGACAATGAGGAAACATTTTATTTTGTCTGTAAAGTTGATGAAATGAGACATAATCTTGAAACAGTGCAATTTTTTCATGTATATAGAGAGGGTGTACTGATTCTCGCAAAGGGGAGAGTTCACTACAAATGACGCCAGTCTTCAAGAAACGTGGAAAAATGTTAGAAAAAAATGACGACATGGTAACAGAAGTGTACAAAGATATTTTAAACAGATATTTTAGGAAATTTATCAGAAATAAATTCAGTATACAGTACAGAAATACGAAAAAGAAAGGATACGCTGTACAGCACGTCTACCAGCTCTGCACAAAACAACTGAGCACACCATATATCATCATCGTCGTCGTAAACCACAGCCTCTTTTACGGCACCGTCCGTCTGAAATGGGACTGGACAGAAATTACAGGGGGCGGTGATATTTTCAAAACACCAAGGCATGAAAAATATAGACTCCCCTTTAAATCTTTGCACACAAATTCCTGACCCACCCCTCTACCATGCATGAAAAAAGTGACACCCCTCCCCTGACAAATTCTAATGAGTTCACAAATACAATTCAACACACTACGTTTTCCTGAAACTGCGTCTTCACTGTAAAACATAGTACTGTCAGTAGTTAAAAAGGGAAGGGAACTTTAAATAAGTGTATGGCATTGCGTTTACCATATAACCAACTATAGGTTGTTAGATCAGTTTGTTAATAAGTGCAAGCAGTTTTCAAAGCTGGTTCAAAATTTATTATTTTGTTTGGTATAATAAATTGGTTTACAGGTCAGTTAGCCAAGTGTCCAGTTTGTCAAGGTTATTGCAGGGAAGACGTTGGCGATACGTCCCTTGGTCGACTTATTGGCACTATGCCTATACAATGCTTGGAGTAATTTTACTGTCAGTATAATTAGTCCAAGTACAATGTAACAAAAATCCTATCAGAAACGCGTACGTGCAGGTGCCGAGAGCAGTATACGCATAAACACATCCCTGGCCCTGATCAATAATCATGAGAAATTCTCCTTGTCCCTTGGTATAACCACTTTCCAAAACCACTTCCCAAAACAACTTGCCGTTTGCGTTATCAATGCATAAACACAACTTCGTCTGCGCCATTACGTGTACGCCTGCACGATAATGCCATACCATATGTAACTGACGCGCCAGACGTAACTGACGCACAGCCACGTGCACGTACCAGTAACGCTATCTCTCATCATTCTAGTGATGATGATACCTTTAAGTATTCCAGTTGAACGTTATTATGTGGATACGCAATGTGATCCCTTATGTTTAACTTGGTTTACGATTTAAATTTAGCGCCACTGGAAAATTGATGGTTGTTTATATTGTCGATTTTGAATTTCGAAATGGTACCTATTTATTTTGATTATTTAAATTTGATATCATAATGTTGACATCTCTCTAAATTCGCAGATTTCATTAATTATTAAGATAAGTAACTTTCAACATTAAGATAAGTAATTTTCAACATATTTAAGATAAATAAGTTTAGATAAATAAGTGACTTTTGACATTGTAAGATATAAGTATTTTCAGATTTTAGGAGAATTTTAAGACATTTTAAGAGAATGTTTGACAAGTTTAAGAGAAGCACATTCTGACTTTTTACTGTCAAAATTTGTGACTCAGTAAATTTCACAGTTTTCTATTATGATAAGACAATAAGACAATTATGATAACACAATTAAAAAACAAAAACATTGATCGACTTTTCCTATCTTTAGCAGTTACCTTAAGGAAGTGTGACTTTTGAATTCTCAACACAAAATTCTCAACAACAACAACAACAACAACAACAACAACAACAACAACAACAACAACAACAACAACGACAAAACATTCCATAGAGAATTAGATTACATTTTGATATTTTCAATTAACTTTTCCTATAAATTTTGACGGAATGTGTTTTGAGTCAATTTCGCATTTAAATTTTTTTTTTTTTTTTTTTTTTTTTGGGGGGGGGCAAAACAAATTTTAAAGGGGGATATATAGTCAAGACAAATTCACGCGTGTGAGGTCAAATTGATTAATGAGACAGTGCAACAAGTCGGGTTATGAGTGTCACAATAAGTGATAATTTACGACCATAATTATGCCAACTGCTGTGTAGATATGGGTGTTTTAGACTGAAGTTTCAACTGTTGTTTTCTGAATCTAATTAAATGTATGTTATAAATATTTTCTAAACAAAGAAAAGAAAGTGAGTGCTTGTTTTGAAGGGATTGTTTATTGACCATATTTGTATTATGGAATGAAGATTTAAATTTGAATTAAATGTGAAGATGAGGTATACACTTTAGGGCCAGCTTTGATTTGGGTCTGACAAGAAACAGACCTGAGAAAAGCCTTAGATAATCCAAGACTGACTAGACACGGTTCGTGGCTAGGGACAAACTCGTCTATTAGAACAATGGCTTTTGGCCGTAAATGATTTGGGAGCTAAATTGAAATCTCCTGTAAGCTGGCTGTGTACACATCACTTCACCAAAAGTAATTCTTGAGTCTTTAGTGAGTTTCTCCCCAGATTGTATGTCCTACAAGATCCTGGTGCGAACAAGGTGTGGTATGACAGCATGAACTGTGAAGTTTACTCTTGGATCAATTCTAACCAACACCAAAAACAAGGCGGTAACACTACATCACAGCATGAAAGGTGATATGATGTCTACTAGTGCCCAAATAAGGCCAGGTAGTATTTCATAACGCATCACATACTTGGGCACATATTCTTTCTATATAGCTCAAAGCATCTCCCCCAAAATACTTTAGTGCCATATGAATCACTGCATGAAAGGGTGACCTTTGCCTATTTCAAATTTGTTAAGATCAATTCATATTTAGCACAGGTGTTGGTGGTAAAGTCCGAACGATTTCTGTGCTTCCAACAGTATTTGCCTTGGTTCAGTGTAGTATAGAGAATCAGAATATGCACATTGTAATGTTGAAAACTAAATGTTGACAAATTAAAGTTGTTACATAGTCGACAACATCAGAATGACAAATACACTGATCTTTTTTTTTACAGGTGCTAATTACTTTGAGGGATGTTTACCAAAGTTCGCCCCAACCCCCAACACACATACACACACACACACACACACACACACACGCACGCACGCACACACGCACGCACGCACGCACACACACACACACACACACATACATACATACATACATACATACATTGTACATACATACATACTCTCTTCAGGTGGTGTTTTCCAAAATGAAACCCCTCTCCTCCAGCTAGGTAAAAGTGACCAGCCTTATTAAATAGTATGTCATTGGTGCTGACTGCTATGGCAAACGGCAAGGCTGTACAGCCTGTACACTAAAACAAATGTGTTAATAGGTAAAACTACACTTCCACATTAACACCAAGAGGTACAAATCCCATCTCTCAATGACCATCATTCCCCAAAGCTAACAATTTGTAAACCTCAACATAAAACTTACCATTTCTAGAATAACTATTTATCAGAATTTTTCATGTTGTGTTTATTTCAAATGAATAATTTTACCTTTCAAGTATTTTTTTGAATTTTTACTATCATTTATACTTTTAAGTGTCTTTGAACACGTGTTTGACTATGGATATCGACAATATATGTCCATTATTATTCTTCATATTATTTAAAAGTTCAATGTATGTACAACACAGTAATGTAATGCCTATTCATAAAAAAGAGTCTCTTTGGTATAGATGTCACTTCCTATTCCCAATCCATCGAGTTTAGGGTAGTGGTACACCAAAGTAGTTCTGTGTAAGCGTGTAAAATAATATCTATATTTGTCATATATAAAAGCCTACTTATATAAGGTTGCTTTTATGGCTGTCTGCAGCCGTGATTAATTTACATATAAATGAAGGATTACATCAATATCAATTTGCATACAAAATGCAGGTATGGCAGTATAATAATAAATCTCACTCTGTTAAATTACTGACTAGACTTGTGCTGTTAAAATATGTTTCTAGGTTACACATATAGTTTCTACATTTCTATTAGGACTAATAAAAAAGTGTGGTTTCCATTACGCTCAATTTTAGAATAGGTGGGGTAGGTAGATTTTTTATTTTATTTTTGTGAGTGACTAGTTCAGGTTTTCTACTGTTTTCCAAATTAGTGCGGGGGCGAATGGCAGATTTTTGGGTTTCGTGTGAAATTCATGTTAATTTTTGCAAACATATCTCATTGTGTTCCTCATCATCTGAGGAATTAAAAAATATATGTTGGCAATTTTTATTTCAATATTAAGGGTAATGTTTGCTTCAATTTCATAAATGATGTAAAATCATGGTTTTTCTGTATATTGATGGCAAATTAAAATATGTGAACTGTGCGATTACTTTATATTTGTATAAATGTACTTATGGGCATCCTGTAGACTATAAACTTGTAGACTGTTGTATAATTTTGCATTTTAATCACAATATTATAAATTCTGGCTTCTTTATTTGCATATCATTTGCATATTATGTATGATGCTTCCGGTTTATTTGATTTCCTGTATTGTTTGATGTTGCTGATTGCTATTCTTTCAAAAATGTACGCCAAACATGAATTATTTCAGTTACTATGAATACTCTGGTTGGTTTTTATCTTTTAAAGCACTAGTAAGTCAAAACCTTGACTATGCTTCCCCAGTGTCTTCCCCACATATACGAATAGGGATATTGCATTTTTGGAAAAAGTGCAGCGTCGTTTCACCAGGATGATTCCGCAGCTTGGTGGCTTGAATTATGAGGACAGTTACGCATATTGAAACTGAGAACTTTAGAAACTAGATGAATTAGAGCTGATTTGCTGGAAGTGTATAAACTTTTCCATTTACATATTCTCCTTGATCCAGTTGTATTTATCAAAGTATCTACTTCGACAACAAGGGGATATAGATTGAAATGATTTAAAGACTGATCCAGATTGGATATACCAAAATATATTTTCAGTCAACATGTTGTTAACATTTGGAACAGTTTACCAGAAAGGGTTATTGTTATTACTACACCAATTAAATCATTGTAATTACTTAGTAATTATTTTAATCCAGATTGGATATACGTAAATATTTTTCCAGTCAATATGTCATAGACATTTGGAACAGTTTACCAGAAAGGGTTATTGTGACTACATCAATTAATCATTTTAAAGTGTGTATTGATAACACCTCAGAACAGTAAGGGGTCTATAAAAGCCTCAGTGGCTTCCTTGCCCATGTACATTCATGGGTACATGCATCGTAAAAAAATAATACCATTCATTTATTGTATAGAACGACCCTTGCCAAATTATATGTCCTTTTGACCAATTTCGGCGTATTGGTGTGGCTTGTTATCAAGTGTACATACACACATTAAAAATATTCCTTTTCAGATCTGGCATCTGGTTTTAATACGTATCTACACATGTAGTATTGAATCCTGGACAGGTACATTCTACACAGGATATAGAGTCCAAGTTTAGGTCTACACAAAATTTGAAATTTTACCTCTCAATATTAGCATACAAGTTACATAATTTGGACCGCTTGCAAATATTAGATAGAACGTTTTTGTTATTTGTTCTGTATGCAGTTCTCCCTCTATGTTCTGTAGAAATATCATGTTAAAAAGTAAATGAATAGTTGTTAAAGGCATTTCATGAGTGCTTATTAATTTCCCACTTTGCAATGGTGTCAAAATGAGATAGACTTAGTCATGAAGTTGGCATGTGACTACTTATTCCCAGCAATGAAGGTTATTTGTGTATGAGAATTACCAAAAGATGTAGAAGGGTACATTCCATGTTGTTTACGTTGAGGATTTGAATGTCAGATTTTCTTTGAGTACTAAAACACGTGGAATGATAGCTAACAGTGCAATAAAATTTGATTTAAGATACTATTTTCTGGTGGGTTGGTGGTTGGGGTTGGGTGGTACATTAGAATGTGTCTCTGCTGTTACTTTCAACCTTTATTCATGACTGACCAAGAGGAATTTCGTTGCGTAATCGAATGTAAGAGTGCCTTCACGCTGAATAACTAAACTAAATATGCATATATTCATATTGTTCCTTTGAAATATTATAAAAGAAATTCTTCAGATACTGGATTTATCATCTTTATTTTATACTACATTGTCCTTAATTTATTCTGTTTAATTTTAGAAGTTCGATGAAATAACGTAATCAAATGTAACAGTGGAGAACACGTCTATTCATGTTGTTCCTATGAATTGACATGTAACGCCAACCAAATAGCTATACTAGTAGAACTGTAGACAATGCATACGACATAATGGCGTGAGTGAGAGACTAGACAATAGTTTTAAATAAAAATAATTGGGTCTATTCACTCGAATACATATCTTTGTATAGTTATGATTCAATTGATGCTATGCTATTGATCAAAAATATGTTTATACCAGGTGTAAACTGAATGCCTTCAGTAAATGCAAAACTTTGCATTGCTGCTCCTTCACGCCTTGTCGAAAGAAAAATTCTGCGCTACCAGACATGATATTGCATATCCATTAGTTACTACATCAATCAATAAAACGTAGCTTTGGAACTCATTGTTCATATCCTCTTCTGTAAAAGTTGAGTTTGCCGCTGTATTTTCAACCCACTGTAACTTTCACTAGAGTTTAGTTCACTATACGATATGTCATATTTGACCATGTCTTTCCATTGGGGTAAATCTTTAGCAGAGGATGTGTAAATGTGGTGAGTATATATGAGACGAAGTGACACCTTTGACTTAATTCACCTCCTGTGACCTCTCCCCTGGGACTGTGAAGTCGAAAGTATCACTTTGTCTCGTACTACCCCTTGACAGAGATGGTAGTTAGGTGGGTCACAGGTAGGGTAAAGGTTGGGTAAAGGTGGGTAAATTTGACTTTTCGTATAGTTAACCTCAACTGAATCTCTTCTTTCGTGTCAGTAAAATCAATTTAATACTAGGCAATAATTTTGAAAAAAAATATCAATCAGGTCTACCACTCAAGTAGTTGTTTTGTCAACTACTATAGTATTTTTGTCCTTGTTACCACGTCTACTCAAATAAAACCTATCTAAGAGTACCCATTCATTCTCATTCAGGCTACTAGCCTACCATCCACAGACACCACCACACGATCTAGGTTAGTGTAATCTGTTCACCCTATGAGATTCGCCAAGTTTTATTACAAAAGGGCGATGGATATATTCACTTGTTTCAAAGATGATGGATTGAATCATGGATTCATGGGTTTTCATTGCCTAACCAATGGTTAAGAATAGGGTCTTGGGGCCAAATTTTATTTTAGCCCCCTCAGACTAATTTTGAAGATAAAAATTGCCAACATGTATTTTTTTATATGTGGTCCTATAATGAACGTAACCATATATGTTTCATAAAATTAACATGCATTTCACACGAAACCCCATATGCCCCTGCACTAAATGGTCTCTGTGTTTTTTATTTCTTCCTATCTGATGTACAGTCATTACAGATTTGAAGAACAGTTTTATATTGTCTTTTTAAGTTGATGTCAGTGTCCGCATCCACTATTTCTCGAATACGTAAAAAAGTTTAGGATCGGCAGTGAAAAACGAGGTGGGGGCGGGTAACCGGGACCAAACAATTATTTTTCTTTAGGCCATATCAACATCTCAGTAGTAACTACAAAAGCTGTTATAGAAGGAGTGAAAATTTTCCGTCGAAATTTGAGAGAATAAAGTTCAGCAGTCGCATTGGTGCGAGAGCACCCCCCCCCCCCCCAACATCCCCCAAACGAAAGAAGTTCGCTCATTGAGATCGTCCCTTTTATTTTATTTGCATGGCTTTTTACAGACATGGTATGCTAATTAGCTGATTATTAAAATCTCATTTCGCGCCCCATTCCACCACTCTTTCCACATTTTCCTAGCATAAAAGTCTGAAGAACGATGCACTAATAATTATTTTTCATGCAATTAGTTCACGGTTGGGTCCCCTTTTTCGCTAGATTCACTAGACTATATATTTACAATAACAGCCACAGGCGTTCTTGGGGTTTAAAATCGACGTGGTTTTGAATATATGATATGATATGGTGTTCCTTGACAGAGTCTGCTGTCACATATAACTTTATTACTATTGCTATAGATCCATTGTACAACAATCAAGATAATGCAAAATTCACGATCGACCTTGCCTGGACGCAGCTGACCAATCAGAATCCAGGCTTTGGTAGCTCCCACTTAGTTGACAGACGGAGGCTAAGTCTGTGCCCGAACAGTCAGCACGATTTCACCGATTTGGCCGGTACAATATAGCTAGGGAAGGCTCATTTGATAGAAGGATAAAGTGCAGCTACATCGCCATCGTAAATAGTAAGTTACTTTGAGGAATTATAGTGCTGTAAATTAGAGATGTGCATATATTTCATTGTAAAATGGCAGACGTCCTAGTTTCACACGCTTTCTTTAAAGAAGAGGAGCAGAAATTTGACGTACTTTAGATTCATCTTGTGTTTTTGTTCTAAATTGCATATATTCGGCGAAATTTAGTTCACGTGCACTAGCGCACACATTCTCTGTACTTAGGCCTAGAAAACTGTATAGTTCAGATCACACTCAAGTTTAGAATAGGTTGGGTAGGTAGATTTTTTATTTCATTTTTTTATATATATGTTTTTCATGTGTGAGTGTCTAGTTCAGGTAGTTTTGTGTTCCGTTGTTTTCCATATGGTCACTATGTTATTGGTTTCTTCCCACTAGATGTCACATTCCGCATGCACTATTTCTTGCGAGACTTGAAGTTCACAATTTTCTCGATTTTATTATATTTTTCTCGAACACGTAAAAAGAAGTTTAGGGTCAGCGTGAAAAACTGGGTGGGGTCGGGTAAACGGAAGCAAACATTTTTTTCTTTACGCCTTATCAACATCTTAACTACAAAAGCTGTTATCACCGAAAATTTTCCGTCGAAATTCGAGAAAATGATGTTCAGCAGTCGCTTTGGCGCGAGAGCCCCCCCCCCCAACATTCTCCAAACGAAAGAAGTTCGCTCTTTGAGTTCCTATTCTGTGACATTGTGCGATCGTCCCTTTTATTTGCATGGCTTTTTACACACACGGTATTTAAAAAATGCATAGATAAGGGATAGTTACGATTCTTTTGTCTGGTCAGACGGAGATGTTCCACGAAGCGATCACCAAGACGACGTACAGTCGAACCTATATGTAATGCAATACACTACGTTAGTACTAATACAAGTAAAAATACTTGTAACAGCCACACTGTTCTTAGGGCCAAAAACATGATTAGTATTAATAATGAAACAACATGTATCACATCGAGTACGATCGCATGGAAATGAACCAACATTAACTTCTAATCCATATTGTTCTGTATGGACCACCATAGCTCGACTTAAAACTCATCATTTTTAGAATAGCTATTTATTAACATTTTCCATCTTGTTTTTAGTTCAAATGATTAATTTTGACTTTTAACCTTTTTTTTGCATTTTTAGTGTCATGTATATTTTTAGTAAGTGTCATTCAACACGTGTTTTGACTATGGATACCGACATTATATAAATAATCAACAACTATTATCATTGTTATTTATATTACCTAAAAGTTTAATGTATGTAAAATACAGTAATGTAAATGCAAGTCTATTCATAAAAGAGTCTCTATGGTAACATTTGTCACTTCCTACTCGCAATCCATTGATTTAGGGGTAGGGGTACACCAAAGTAGTTATGTGTAAGCAAGTGTAAAATAATATCTATATTTGTCATATATAAAAACCTACTTATATAAGGATGCTTTTATGGCTGCCTGCAGCCGTGACTAATTTACATATAAATGGGGATTACATCTGAAAATATTAATTTGCATACAAAAACGTAGGTATGGCATTACTATAATAATGAATCTCTCTCTCTGCTAAATTACTGACTAGACTTCTACTGTTACAAATGTATTTCTGGGTTACAGATATACTAAACTACATGTTTTATTAGATCTAATAAAAACAACTGTGTTCTTTCAATAACGCTCAATTTTAGAATATGTGGGGTAGGTAGATTTTATTTTATTTTATTATATATTGTTTTTTCGTGTGTGTGAGTATCTAGTTCAGGTTTTCCACTGTTTTCCAAGTGGTCTTTGTGTTATGTATTTCTTCTTATCAGATGTACAGTTTGGAAGAACAGTTTTATGTTGTCCTTTTAAGTTGATATCAGTTTCCGCATCCACTATTTCTCGTAAGACTTCACAATTTTTTGCGATTTTGTTATTTTTTCTCAAATAGGTAAATAAAAAAAGTTTAGCGTTGGCCATTAAAAGCTAGGTGGGGTTGGGCAACCGGAATCAAACACTTGTGTTCTTAGGCCTAAGGTACTATTTTAGCATTTATCATGTCTTGTTCTTGGTTGAATATAATTCTCTGTAGAACAATTGAACAAAATGACGATATACTACATAAACACAAAACAAACAAAAAACTACCTTCTGAACACATGAAGTGGTTTACTGGCGACAATTTGTCAGTGTCTGTAACATATAAAAATGTTGCTAATGTTCTGGAATGTGGTCTGATATTACGGTACCTAACCCTAACACTACTCTTAACCCTAACCCTAACCGATGTGGCAGCAGTGGGATGCCAAATCCCCCCCCCCATGCAACTATTACAATACATGTATAATGAGTCAAGTAAAAGTGACCATTCCTTTATCAAACTTTCTAAAATATTGCCCTCCCTGAAAACTGATTTGTAAAATGTGACCCCTCCCCCATTCCCCGGACAGTCCCCTTGTAACTACTGAAGGCTACCTAAGCTTACTAATCTTTCCAATTCTGTTCAAGGTCTGTTCAACTCAGTGACCTTCTGATCATGGATCGGTTTCAACGAAACCTTGCACAACAGACACATACTGAATCCTGTCCAGGTCTACATCACTTTATTTCATGACCTTCGCAATAATAACTAGATATAACAAGTCGTATCTGTTGATAAATTCGGAATATGAATGAGCAATTTGAAAAGTCGAAGACTTATTCTATTATAAGAAGGTTCATTCCACAATTACCCATCACTGTTATCTTTGACACTGATTGTTGTTTCTTTCAGAATGGGCTTTAGTTGCTTAGTGTATGTTTCTTGAATGTTTATGCACATGACTACCCAACACTTGTCTTTATAAAATACATTACAATTTTGCTGTTACCAATGGCATGGTCTTGGTTGTTAGGAAATTGTTTATTCTTTTATTAAATACTCATTCCCTAGGGTACCACCAACACTGTAGCTATTGCATAATCCTGTTTTGTTATGAGACTTCACTTTCATTAAACAATGATGACATACATTCCACATATTTCCTAATTTTGACCGTACAATCCATTTTCAGGGAGCAAGAATCCCAAATATTTGTGATCGAAATGGAGGCTTGTAATGCAGGATCAACGAGTGATGCTCCAAGACCAGTACATGTAAATCATCGAAGATTAGATGATCAAGAGAGTTATTTTGATGAAAGCCATAAAGACGGGAAGTTGTTTCCATGCACTGTTGTCTTGCTAAAATGTAAACTTGAACTGACAGAAAAGCATTTTGTCAAAGCATTGGATATGGTTAGGCAGCGTCATACTTCCCTTAGAGCTCGTATTGTTGCTGTTCAAGATGGTGACAATATTACGAAGTACTTTCATGAGATGCCACATGAGGAGGCTTTAGATCTAGAGACCGTCTCAGAAGGCGTGGATGACTGGGGCAAGGTGATTTCACGAGAGTGTGCGACACCCCCTAACTCTGGGCAAGGACCATTGTGGAGATGCAAACTACTACAAGGCTATTGGGAGGATGTTCAGAAGTCAGAAGAAACCGAGACTAGATATTACAAGACAGGCTTTGTTTTAACAGCTCACCATGCAATCATGGATGGCAGATCGCTTTGGATTTTTTCGTCTGAAGTGATCGATAATCTTAATAAGATCATTAATAGAGAAAACCAAGATGAGATTGAAAGTCTACCGTTTCCTCCTTTTTATGAAGATTTAATTTCAGAGCCCAGCGAATTAAAACGTCATACATGTACAGTTACTCCTGCTGTAAGTCAAAGAAATGAGGCTAGTCTCAATCAGAATGAATACTCAGTCAATAGTCATACAAGAACAGAGACCCAAATCTTTCCTTTCATAATTGACAAGGCTTTAACATCAAGATTGGTACGGAAGGCGAAGGAGCATGGTATTGCTGTTACAGGTGTTGTAACAGCTGCAGCAGTTATGGCGTTGACATCAGTCCTACAAGATGATGCAATTGACGTTGTACGATATGCTGTCATGACCAGTCTTAGAAGACATTTCAAAGGAAAACATTGCGAAGAATTTATTGCAAATTATGTTTCCAGCTTAATGCTTGCTGCAGAAATAACATCAGAATCAACTGGTCCACGAGGTTTCTGGGAAATTGCCCGTGGGATACATAAAGACATACACAGTAGCCTTGAAGCAGGGAAGGACTTACAGGTGAAGAAGAAACCACCGAATTGGCCAGAACTTAAAATACAAAAGAAATCTTCAACAGCCTTGGAATCTGTTGTTGAAGAACCAACTCAAAAGAGATTGGTTGCAAACATGATTAGTAACGATACGTTATCTTTCACAATGAGTAATATCGGTAGGCAAGAATGTGTTCAAGGGTCTATGGTTAATTTTGATTCCTGTTATTGGACAGTTGCTAGACAAACTGATCCATTTATTCATAATCTTGTTTCTGTCAATGGAACGATGTTCTGGAGTCTTACTTACCGTACAGATATTGTGTCCTTAGATCTTGTCAAAGAATATGGCAAAGAAATCCAGGCCATTTTAGAGACAGTTTGTTAAAGCCACAAGTAGCTGTAACTAGAGGGCTTGGAGAGGCGGGGACTATTTTGCTAGACGGAAGCAGTATGGGGCGAGATCATCGCCAAATTAGAATTCCTTTGTGTATGATTTTGTTATATTTAGTTGTCTAATCCCTATGATATCACTTTTACCTTTATTTAGTAGTTATTTCAATAGTAATTTACCAAATTATCATTATTTTATCATTATTTTATAATCAATTGACTGTTTTATTATGATTTTATATTTACTTGATAAATATTCTCTTATGATTTGACGATATTATTATTTTGTCATTTAATTATTAATTAACGGTTTTATCCTTATTTTGAAGTTGTATAATCAATATGTTATCATTATTTGAAGATGTTATATCATTATTTGATTATTAATTGACGGTTTCATCCATATTTTGAAGTTATTTAATCAATATGTTATCATTATTTGATGGTGCTATAGCTAATTTATCATTATTTGTCATCATGTCCTCACTCTCTATGACTTTAAAATGAAGCATTAATTCCATAACAATCCCAGTGACAGTTAATTTGAAAGTAAAGTTGTCAGAAATGTAATGGTTCATTTTTGCATGTTTGAAGATGGCTCTCACAGGTTGCACAGTCCTGTTTCCCTCGCATTCATCCTGTGTCTCGAAAATGTACAGAACCATGATCGAACTCAATTAACTTCACTCACCGCTATCGTGGCTACGAGTGTGATGACTACTTAGAATCAACGTGATTTTTCTATCTAAATTGGATATAAACTCCACTGAAAGATAAATTTACAAGATATCCCTAAACTCATGTTCTTTGTAGAAGTTTAATTATTCTGAAATATAGCTCAGGAAACAAGTGTACCTGTGGTCTCCCTACTCTCCCAGAGAACACTTTCAGGGTTTGATATCTTAGGGGAGAACCATTTGATTTCGGGGGGGGGGGGTGGAGGGGTGAAGGAAGTGGGTATGACAGCAATTTTCCCCCATCACTGTGATAGCATTTTTTCTATTGTCAGTCCTGCATCAAATTATTTTTGCCATATGCAATTTTTTTTCTCTCGGTTACCAATTTTGTAACGCGCAGTCCAAACCTATACCTACATTATTACATGTCATTGGCTCACAACTAACTTGTTCTGTGTAAGTATCACTAAGTAGCAGTTTACAAACCATGCTCCTGCTATTTAAATTTTATGTATAAGAGATTGCTGGTAAAATATTTGATATTTGTCAGCCACTCCATTTGTTGAATGTTCCTCTCGTGACTCTTTATCATTGACATTCTAAAGTTTAAAACAAATATATATATATATATATATATATATATATATATATATATATATATATATATATATATATATATATATATATATATATATATATATATATATCTCATATGTTGCATCCATATTTTCTTCTATGCTATGTACTAAAATCAGTTTACATAAAATAGTAAGATATCAAATATTTTCAGTAAAGTGGAAAAGCAAATTTGAAACATGCAATATAGTATAGCATATCAGTATACCACATTAGTAAAAGCTGTGTTATGGAAAGAGCTGATGAATATGACATATGTTCCTTGTGTTGTGATAGTGCATGCAATCATTGGAATCGGAGGGCCTTGCTCTGAATGCATTTTGACATGTTTGTTGAAACTAATTGTTTTCACATAGCAGAGGAAATGGCTAATTTACAGTAATTCTGGTCCTGGATATTTTCAACTTTGAAGCTGCTTTTTTACACATTAATTAAAATACTGCCCTTCAACTCTTACATTGATGTATTATTTCGTATGTAAGGATTTTAAAATCAGACAATTGTTTGTTACATGTATTAATTTGTTAACAACTTTCTCAAGCCATCACGGGATCAAATCTCTTTTTTCTCCTTCACTTGCCGACACCCCCCCCCCCCCCGCCAAATCCTTCATCATCACCTCCAGAAATGAAATGGTTCTCCCCTTATTTCAGTGTACTGGGATTGCTGCTCGGAGTTCGCGTTGACCAAAGTGTTCCAGGGTTATGGTAATGGCTTTATTTATGCCATTGAAAACACGGGGAGTAATCAAGGTTACAGCTTGGTATACAAGTTGTCGCTATATGGAGAGTCAAACTCTAAAGTTCAAGTCAAAACCCGGATATCTTCGAACACATTGTACAGCATCAAAGGCGCCATTTCATTCTTGGAGTGCCTATTTAGTATTTGAGTACATAGTGTTACAAAGTATATAACTGTATTATAAATTATCATAGATACATTGGCAAATAGTTGCCAACAGGATCACAAGGTAGTATACAGTCATACTTTAAACGTACCAGTCCTTATGTCCTTGTATAGCACAACCCTTCCGAATTTGAAATTTTCCACTTTGAGTGAAACTCCCATGACTGTTCAATTGCCCCACATAAAAATTATGGAAAATGAGTCGCAACAAACCTTGGGCAGGGAAAATAATATCAAAATCGATTTAAATCGTGCTGCCACTATGCTTCGTGAAAATTCTAAAGTTTTTCTCACTCCAATGGATCAATTTAAAGAGGAAAATATCAAAATTAGTGATAATCCACTGGGTTTTACTTTATTCTCAACCCCGACTTGGATACCATTGGCATTGTCATGTTTTAACTTAGCACTAACAATGTATCTGATGTGGAAAATGAGAAATTTGAATATAGCATTACAAATATTAATGACTAGAAAAGTTGATGCACAGTAAATTTGTTGGTTTAAATCTACGATCCCACCACCTACACAAGCATTTGAACCTACGCAGAACACCGATTATATCAAATATATTATTGAAGCACTGTGTATCTTTGCTCTCTGTTTGATATTCATGGCCACCTACAAATACTGCCTTCGTACATTTAGACAATATTGGCGAAAACTAACAATTAAGAATAGAGATCATGAAGAGGGTCCTGTTGAGATGTCTAGCATTCCGATGCTACCCACTCAATCTAATGATAGTATGAACAATAGTAGTACCCTTGACTGTTTGTACGATTCATGACAACCCCTTAGAAGGCCCCTTCATTCATGAAAATAAGGACGCACCTAATGCGAATATTGACATACCAGACGTGACTAATACACGGCCTCATAGTGTTGATGCTAGTAAATCCAGCGCTAATAAGACCTTACATACTCCGGTTAAACATGCTAAGGCTAATTCACAGTGTGACCCCTTGAGTTTAACTTGGTTTACAATATAAAGGTAGCGTCACTGGAATTTTGATGGTTGACTATAGTCAATTTTGATTTCTGACTTTGAAATTATTATTAATGGTACCTATTTATAATGATGATTTCAATTTTGACGTCAATTTGTGACATATTATTGAGTTTTTTTGAGTATAATTACTTTTGAACATTATTACTTATTGAAATGAGAACATTGAACTCTGAATGTTGAGATCATTTCAACTGTGACTGTTGAAATAATATTGAACTCTGAATGTTGAGATCATTTCAACTATGACTGTTGAAATAATATTGAACTCTACACTGTGAGACAACTTTGAACTACTGATAAGAAGAAACATTTTCAACCATGGACAACTTGAGTAATAATTAAGATAATGCGTTAAGATTAGATAAATGATATTTTAACTTGTTGAAGACAAGTATTTTACGTTTATATAAGACACTTTTTCCATTTTAAGATATTTAGATAAGAGTGTTTACGATTTTAGGATAAGTATATTTTAACTTTCAATGCCGACGTGTGATTTTCTGTCGACTTAAGTGATTTCAATAATTTTATTAACATACTTTCATTAACATTCTAACATTTAAGTGATTTCAGAGACTTTAAACTTTTACTAACATTTTAACATTTTAACTACAACAAAAACAAACAAAAAAACCAAAACAAAACAAAAATTAATTATTACCAATTTTCTATTCTTTGATTACATTTTACCTTACACAGAATGCCTTTGAATTTTGAATTTTACTCAAATTATTAACATTTCTATACCTTTTATTACTCTTTCATTATTCTTTTCAATTTCAATTGCTTGTTTTGGGGACAAAACACTATGGAGTAGGGGGTGGTGTTACAAAGTATATAATTGTATTATAAACACACTAATTGTATCTAGGTTACCCGACCGTGTGAGGTCTAATTGATTAATGAGATAGTAATACGAGCTAGGCCATGTTATTACTTGTAATTAAGTGAATGTTGCAAGTGTCACTACAAGTGATAAATCACAACTTTTAATGAATTCAGCCTTAGTAGAAAAGGGTATTTTCAAAATAGTTTATCTCTGAATTAAATTAACTGTAGTTCATAAACACTTCCTATATAAGGAAAAGAGTTGAAGTTTACTGTAAACATGTTATTTACTAACCATATTTGAATTACGGAATGAAGCTTTAGATTTGAATAAAATGTGAATGTTGGGTGTATACAAAGGGGCCTACGGATAGGAGAGAGATCTTGCGGGGCGGCAGAGAGCAACACGTCTGGATTTACGGTGACTGATCAGCGTCGTAGTAGGAATACTACGGGGAATTAATTGTTTTCTATCTAGTTTGAACTGATGTAAGTGAAGGAAAACGAATCCAAAGCTCTCGTATTGTTGGTTTAGGCATACATCTTCTTCACCAAAAGTAATATTTTGAGTGCTTGTGAGTTTATCCACTGAATACGTATCCTGAGATTCTGGTACCTCTGAGATTGCCTGTGTGCGTCTGAAGTTACAACTTGAATTTGGTCAATAACTATCAACACCAAAGACAAGTCGGTAACAATAGCAATAGCAATTTGTGTGTTAGGTTAGAGTTGGGGTTAGTTTTTACTTTCATAAAATTCATCACTGGTACCTGGTATATATTGAGGGCAGTTTTAACTGGTGATTGAACTAGCCATTTGTGTTTAAATCAATTCGTCATTCTCAAAATAAAAACTTGTTCTAAATGAAATTGTAGAGGCATCATGGTATTGGCTACATCTTAATGTATTAACCGAAGCCATAAAAACATTGAAAATAATGTACAATTGGTATTAATATACTGTACAGAGAGTTGCATTCGATTTGTTAAAGCCACAAATAGCTGTAACTAGAGGGCTGGGAGAGGAAGGGACTGTTTTCATAGACGAAAATAGTCAAATGATTGTAGCGAAAGTGTTGTAAGACGTAATAACATTAATTTCGATAGGTTACATCAATTCGCTCAATTTTGAATCAGCGAAATTTATGCAACCTAAACAGCATGTATTTCTGTAACTAAAGGAAAGGCTAAAATTGAAAAGAATATTTCACACGGTTTGTTTCAGCGTACCAAAGCCTTGGTACTTCAAAGGTAAACGAACTATACCGCAAACAAGCATGTGAGGCTGAGCAAAATGTGGCAACATGCAGCAGTAGTTGCCAGTAAAATCATCTAGCCAGTCTGTAAGGTACGCCTTGAAGGGGCGCCGTCACACATCGGTCAAAAGGAGGCCGGTGAGGACGCGACAGAACAACACGACGTATCTTACAGTCTATATCTGGTCTGAGTAAAAAGCTACATCAGTGCACGAACATTCGAACAACAATATTGGTCGACAAAGTGTGCATACTTCAAACCCCCAAAACAACAACTATACAAAAGAGAGAGAGAGAGAGAGAGAGAGAGAGAGAGAGAGAGAGAGAGAGAGAGAGAGAGAGAGAGAGAGAGAGAGAGAGAGAGAGAGAGAGCGAGAGAGAGAGCGAGAGAGAGAGCGAGAGAGAGAGAGCGAGCAATAGGGATTAACTTCAAGATGTTGAAAGTGAAATAACTGTTTTCTATATTACGAGATCATATGATCATGATGAGATGACATTTTGTATTGAATGTAACGAATATGAATGAATGGTAGTTGGTCAAAGTGAAGGTCGCCATTTCATCCAACCTACTTCTCATTTAGAAATCACATGATCTGCCATATGTTGATTGCATACACAAATAATTGGCGGCCATCATTTCTCTCGTATTGTGCTCTGTCTATTCACTGAAACTACCATTGGGATTCCTGAAAAAAAAACCAACCAAACAAACAAACAAAAAAACATACAAACCCCAGCTAACACCTTCAAAGAACTGTAGCGCGGTTTTCTTATTGTAATGCGCCATCCTTCGTACAGGGTATGACAAAAAATGACTGTAATCGATCGATTACGAAAACGATTGATAGATTTGATGATCGCTTGATTAATTAATAATTCTGTGTATACTTTATTTACAGTAAGCTATTTATGGTCATGTCAAGTGCCATCTTAGAAGAAGACATGTTGAAGAGGTGGAAGTATACACGGCTATCTTGACTCGCAGAGATAATATGTACATATTCAGATTTCATAATTTGAAGGTTGGACTAACATTTCTATAACATGATAATGGTTATTATAAGAGTACACATCTCTAGTTCATCTAATTATTGATAATGTGGTTGTATAATTAATTTAAGAAATATAATATTTCTCATACTGGATTTTCCAATTTGTTTTCTTTTTTTTCTGTTCAGTATAATGTGTGTGTCTGTACTCTTCCATATTATGTTTTTGTTTTCGATCCCGTCCTATTCTTGCTCATCCAAAGTCAATAACGTACAAATGTGAAGGACCATGTTTCATGGCTAGATAGAGATTCAATTCCAGATAATATTCAAAAAACAAGTAGCTTCCAAATCAATTAAACTGTTCGGGCAGTTTGAATTCATCCTTGGAGATTGGAATAGATAATGCAAACCCAAATGAAATATAAACCGATCGCAACCTCCTTTGTTTGGTATATATAGTTGGAAAGTGTGTCAGCTTTTAGGCAGATATTGCCCTCGCTGGCATGTGTTTGTAATTCAAAATACACAATTGCGTCCCGCATTAAATTGTAACTTTAATAGTGGTAGTGTTCGTCCTATTTTCTCTCTTTTTGCAAATGAATCAGATTTAATCATGTCTACTCCCCTTGTCTCTATAAGACACCATAGAATTAAAGAAAATATGTCACGAAAGCGGAGTTATTCTAAAAGTGCAAGATGGGGGAGGGACCACAATTACTGGAGAAATAACAAAGAACACACACACACACAGATGTCACAGGTTTAACATTGCCTAATATTTTTTTCTAAAATAATAAAATGCAACAATTGTACAGCGAAATCGTTTGTATGAAAACTATGCTCAAAACTGCAAACTTAGAGTGCACTATAAAATTACTGATGGCGGTTTGTGGCAAATAAAACTACTCACAAAGTTCGACTTTCAGTTTCTTTTGTCTTCTATCAAAGTGCAGACTTGAGACACACTATTGGCACTGAAACACACGCAATTCATGGATGAGATTGTCCATTGTCCAGCAAAGAAACGTTCAGTTCAATACAACATGTCTTATTCACAATCCCCGCCAAAACGTCGAGCTTCCAAGCAGAGTTCAGAACTTTCTCATATCTCCATCTGCATACAATAGCAAGGTTGTAAGTTTATTACACATCAAAATCTGAAGATCAGCTCCCGCAAATGTCAAATATTTATCCCATTTATACTACTACGTAAACAAGTATATTGCCACACACGATTGGATGATCCTAATTGCCACCAGGTGTCCTTCATCACCTTTTCGTCTATTACAATACAGCACTAAAGTTGACAAACTGTAGTGGGAAGTGCATGTGAACTTACTGTGATAATGGGTCACCTTCAGCGGTAAAAATGCAGTTTTTGTCGAAATATGTTCTTAAACTACATAAACCCATATTTTCACCTAATTAAGTTTACGAATGCATTATTATGGATATATTATGATATCTGTAAAGTTAATTTAGTACAAGTAGAACTATATATCTCAAATAGGACGGTTTTGAAAAAATGTGTAAATTGAATAATTTTCATTGAGAGGCCGGGGGGGGGGGTTACTTCAAAATTGAGGTGTCGATGATAAAATGCACCCCAGGTATTTGTGAATGCAGCTAACGTAAGGCAGAAGTTAGGCTTACGTTTCATTAGTTCACTAGTTTCATTAGCATTTTCTTAAACTTTTAGAGAACCTCCGATACTACCGAATTTATATTTCGAAATAATTATGAAAAGTTACACAAATGGACGAGCTTTCAAAGATTTAATAAGAAGCAGGTTGACAAGGTCAGCAGACTAAGAACGTGAATGTCACCTGACAATAGAGTCACGTGATGCACGAAGCGTATAGCGGGCTAGGTTGTGATCTTTTTATTTTATGTCTATTTTCTTTGAATTCCTGGGCATAGGTATATAATAAATTGGCTAATCGTAATCTCGTAAGTAGGTCTATTTATTCCGTACTCGGAGGCCATCCGTTCAAAGATAGGAATAGTATTACAATAAAGCAATACATTATATAGCAATGGCACTGTTACATAACACTGTTTACTTCTTTACGTAGTTTCATGGCATGAAATAAGAATACTGCGAGACGTTGTAGTGTATCTACATTGTTAGAAGAAAGTAAATCGACAAAGTTCTGTACATCATGGAGAACCAGACTTTCATATATCTTGAAGGTCAGGAACTCATTCCAATGTTCTCACCGTGGTGTTATCTTTTTAAGGTCCTTACCCATTGTAAAATAATATTTACGTGTGAAACACAGTTTGATTAAGCTATTTGATAGGTGCTTCCGATTAAAGGAATGATCTAATGTAACCCATAGTCTAGTTGCTTGACCTCGGATGTTCCGATACAATACGACACATGAACGAACATCGCTATTGAGAATGGAACATCCGAGGTCTAGCTAAAGTCATCTCTGCAGTTCAGGGATATAAATAACTGCCAATCAGAGAACCGCATTGACGACAAGAACAAACAGAGGACAATAGCTAATTTTTTCATGCATATTCAGCTTAAGGAGGGGCTTGTAAAAATAACCACCAATGCCTTAACTGAAATGTGTGAATGACAACGTCTACACACTCATCAAACTCACAATTACCATAATCTGATAAGACATAGGAGTTAGTAGTTTGTTATCATCGCGTGATATTGGACATAAGTATTATAGAGCATTAGCATTATAGAGGTCATGGGTTATTGAATATATTAACACACACACACACACACACACACATATATACATGTATGTATGTATATATATATATATATATATATATATATATATATATATATATATATATATATATATATATATATATATATATAACTCGGTGAGTATCAATCTGCTAAGACAGTGCTCTATACCGCAGTGGCAGAGCGTAATAGTTTTGGTAGTACTGGAACTCTTTCTTGGGTGTAACTCGGAGTTTCACGCATATTGCGATCATCAGACACTCTGCCAATATATATATATATATATATATATATATATATATATATATATATATATATATATATATATATATATATATATATATATATATACATGGCCCAACCCACGGCCCACTCAATGGAATGTCAAGATGAAAATGACATTAGCTAGACGTTCGGGCAAGCCCTCACTGTGAACTTCGTTCGCTTATAGTATCGAAAGGAAGCCCGAACGTCTAGCAGCAAGACTATGCGGCCCACTGATAAGGTAAACACTAATTATAAACGTGTAGGGGATATGCACCAATGCGACAACCTGTGATTGAAACTGTGGCCTGTTATCAAGAAATTTTAATCACACACGATTGAGGGTTTAATTAGAACTGCTTTATTTCATGTCATTGTTGTTGTTCGTATTATTGGTTGCAATTTACCCACATTCAAGTCTTTTCTAGTCAAGTGGGGGTAGTGTGTGGGATGGGGATCACCACCGGATTGGTTTGTGGGGATGGGGATCACCAGTTGGGTGGTGTGTTAGGGCGGGGATCACCAGTGGGGGTGGTGGAGGTTTACAAGCGACCCGAGAAATGGGGTTATTATCATAATAATTTCATATACTTACTCGGCATAAAACGAGTTACCATGGCACTCTTCCATCGCAGTAATTTGTAGCTATTTAAAAATAAAAAAATGAATGGCTGTTTTCACAACAATATTGGCTTTTACGATAGGGCATGCGCACTTAGGTTTGTAGAAGATTTGCTCATATATGACAAAACCAATATTTTAAAAATAAAAGTTGTCATTGTGAAAGCAGGGCGAGATTTGAGCAATATTTACAGCTGTTTGTTTGTGGTATCTGGATTCTCATAGTCTAGGAACAAATGACGTGAAAAGAAACACACCAACACTAATTTCAAGATAGAGATAGCGTTTTTGTATTTTGATACACAAGTGATAACAAATAATTGAAATTGAAATTGTCTGCCGGGGAATAAAAATTGGGAAGAAAAATACCGCCAATGGCGTTGTAGCACAACTGTACACTTTTTAAAAATGTTTATCCATATGGTAGTCCATGCTAACAATAAGTGTTCATTTCGTGAATGACTATCCAGTTGCCTATCCAACCATGTTGCTATCTTTACGATATATGCTATCATTTGGCTGTTGCTATGGGCGTGGTCATGTTGTTAGATATATTTGCATACATTTTTGTATGTTTTTGTTCACTTGTGTATGAATTCCTGATATTATCATTGCAATATACGTGATTATTTGGCTGTTGCTATGGGCGTGGTCTTGTTGCTAGGCATATTTACATACATTTTTTGAATGTTTATTCAATTGTCTATTAATCCCCGTTGTTATCTTCACAATATATGTGATCATTTGGCTGTTGCTATGGGCGTGGTCTTGTTGTTAGGCACACTTGCATACATTTTTTGAATGTTTATTCATGTGTCTTCTATTCCTGTTGTTATCTTTGCATTATATGTGATTATTTGGCTGTTGCTATGGGCGTGGTCTTGTTGCTAGGAAAATTTACATACATTTGTTTAATGTTTATTCAATTGTCTATTAATCCCCATTGTTATCTTCGCAATATATGTGATCATTTGGCTGTTGCTATGCGCGTGGTCTTGTTGCTAGGCAAATTTACATACATTTTTTGAATGTATATTCAATTGTCTATCAATCCCTGTTGTTATCATTGTGAAATACACGACCGTTTGGCTGTTGCTATGGGCGTGGTCATGATTGCTAGGGTATTTGCATACATTTTTCGAATGTTTATTCATTTGCATACCAGATGATGTTGTTATTTGACCAAAATATACTGCCATTTGGTTGTTGCTCAGGGCGTGGTCATGGTCGCTAGGGCCAATTTTGTCAAAATATTTTGAAGAAAATGTGCAGAATAACACTTTCAGAAACATCTCACCAAGTTTCAGACTCGGTGACCAAGTACTTTTTGAGATATAAGTTTTTGACCAAAAATGAACATGTTCACACCTAATTTGCATATCACTCATGGAATCATTGTATGCTTAATATTTCTTCTTCCATACATCCCTAGATGCATTCCCATTAAATTTCAGCCCAATCTGCTCAGTAGTTTTGGAATTATAGATTTTCAACCAAAAAGACACATTTTTAGCCCTAATTTGCATATCACTGATGGAATCATCATGTCATGAACAAATCTTACTTTACACCCCCTTAAGAATGTTCCCACCAAATTTCGCACCAATCTGCCCAGTAGTTTCTGAGTTTAAGTTTTTTGACCAAAAATCACATTTTTTGACCCAAATCACACACCTGTGATGCGATCATTTTGATTTGAACAATTTCCCAACTAGACACCCAAGGTAATGGACCCACCAAATATCATGGCAATCGGTTCAGCGGTTTTTGACTTCAAGTTGTTTACACACACACACACACACACACACACACACACACACACACACACACACACACAGACAGACAGACAGACAAGCGCCGGGCGATCCCTATAGCACTACTGAACCTCAGTTCAGTTGTGCTAAAAAGTAAAGAGATGGTATAAAGTAAAGCCATGAATGCCGCTTTCAGCTATTTCCATTCTTATTACCACATCGTCTTTGCCTGATATACCTTTTAATCAACAGAATGTTTCATTTTGGAAGGTACTGTCCAAAACATGGCAATTCAAATTCAATAATACTTTCCGAAGAGGTTTGCTTGTAGTCTGTGAGGTACGCCGCGCGATGGGGCGCCCTCACACATCGGCCAACCTCTCGGCGGAACGTCACGACGTATTTTACAGACTGAGTCTACTTTAATTGGATCCCTTGAGAACAGACACGGGCTGGTCTAAGAGTACGATTCGATGCGTAACATATTTTTGAATGCTTATTCACTTGCCTATCCAATAATGTCTTTGCAAAATATATTGGCATTTGGATGTTGCTAGCTATTAAGGGTGTTATCATGTTACCATGGTTGGTTGGGCCAGTTATGCCAATATGTCTGCCAATCCACCAGGTAGATTTTGAGAACTGTATAAGATTCTTAACCAGAAGTTAAGATTTTTAGATAGAATTTACATATAAATGATGGGATCATTATGCTATGATTAAATCTTCATCTACACATCCCTAGGAATATTTCAACCAACATTGAGGTAAACTGGCAAAAAGTTTCGGAATTAAAGATTTTGACCAATAAAAGACACATCGTTAGACCTTATGTACCTATCACTATATAAGACTGATGGGATCATTAATGAACAATCTACACATCCCTAATAAATTTCAGACATATCTGCTTTGTATTTTTAGTTTCATTTTGCACACCAAAAATAAGATTTCTGTAGTACTCAAATCACACACCTAGTGCACCTGAGGTGGGATGAGTTTGATTAGAGCAATTTCCATCTGAGGCACACACACACACACACACACACACACACACACACACACACACACACACGCACGCACGCACGCACACACACACACACACAGACACACACACACACACACACACAAACAAACACACACACAGACACACACACACTTACTTTACGCAGACACAAATGTACATGCACGCTCATTATATGTCAAATATGTTGTACTGCTACCTATAGTAGTAAGTCCAAAGGACATTAATGCCTGCGATTTGGATTTCTCATACTGGTTATTCACCAAAGTGATTTCATCATGAATATCACGCAGAAGAATTTTGAACTCAGTGACCAAGGACTTGATTTGGTTTAGCCGGTGAACATCTCCTAGCTCATTCTTGAGAACGTCGCCTTTCAGCCTTTCTCGGAAGTCTTTAATCAGCGTCTTTTCAGACAGCTATCTGGTGCGCAGTTCAGAGAATCGATCCTCCACAGAAAAGCCACAAAACGAGTCATACGATGTTTGATATTGGTTGTTGATGCTAATAATAACCTCACTTGTCACATAAACACTGGAATTTCCAAAATCGAAAATAGAAATAGAAAGGCCCTCTAACTCTAATAATTTTTATCCATTGCATTGCAATTGATGTCGCTATTTCATTCCAACTGTAGAAAAAAGACCCACGCAGATTTAATTAAGCGAACTGTTGATGATAAATTCAAATTCAAAACAGATTTATATGTTTATTGCAAGTGCCTCATATCAGACTTCCTGACTAATAGGAACATCAAGAGAAGTCTTTCGGCTATTGGTGGATATGATTCATTAATTGGAATTAAATAGAACATATTCAAAAATATTAACTAAACCCCTCAAACTAACAGACTGTTCCACTTCAAAAAAATCTTTGAAATGTTAGACAGAATAGCCACAGCAAAGACAGACAATCATCGTAGAGGGTGTTTGGCAATATCTTTTGACATATATGGATGAATTCATAAACCGCACATACAAATACAAATACAAATACAAATACAAATACAAATACAAATACAAATACAAATACAAATACGAATACGAATACAAATACGAATACAAATACAAATACAAATAAAATTCACTACAATTTGAAATCAAAAGTCCGTTTATCGGAAACACACATTTTGTTTATTTTGCCCAATTCAGAAATATTTTCATTATACCTTTAAGTTGTATTTCAAATAATATTTCAAAATATTTCTGCAAAATAGAATCACTTTGATTATAGTGAAGGACGTTGTCGCTTGATGACCTATGAATGTTAGGTAAGCTATATAGAAAGTGAGCGTAAATAGTATTTTATTCAATTATAATTTGACAAAGCCATTAATTTGCTTATATTCAAAAATATCACTCGACAATAATTTCACACAGAAAGCTCTTGAACATGTTGTTTCTCTACTCCATCGTTTAATTAATTAGTATGCCCGTTTAATTATCGATTGTTTCACTGGCTGAAAGCTCGACTAAGTTTAAAGCGAATGGCATCCATGTCCGAATAGAGTGTTTCGGCTTTTGATTTCAGACCATCCAGTTCTCCTAGCCACTGTAAGATACCAGAGACACGCACACTTACATTAGAGCTTACTCACTAGTTTGAAAGGTATACATGGCCAATTTGTTGTAAAGACGTGGTAAATTGAGATACTTATGTGGTAGGGGCGTGGCAAAGGCAAAGTATGCTGTAGTCAACAAGCTATGCTGTCAATACAGCTACGCGTATCGGTGTAACAAAGTACAATATAGGCACAGGGAGATATATAATGTAATTTCAGAGTTAGAGCGTGCAGAGTCAGAAATACTAATGTCATCCACAAATCAAGTAAGCTTACAAGAGACGATGAGGAAACATTTTATTTTGTCTGTAAAGTTGATGAAATGAGACATAATCTTGAAACAGTGCAATCTTTTCATGTATAGAGAGGGTGTACTGATTCTCGCAAAGGGGAGAGTTCACTACAAATGACGCCAGTCTTCAAGAAACGTGGAAAAATGTTAGAAAAAAATGACGACATGGTAACAGAAGTGTACAAAGATATTTTAAACAGATATTTTAGGAAATTTATCAGAAATAAATTCAGTATACAGTACAGAAATACGAAAAAGAAAGGATACGCTGTACAGCACGTCTACCAGCTCTGCACAAAACAACTGAGCACACCATATATCATCATCGTCGTCGTAAACCACAGCCTCTTTTACGGCACCGTCCAATCGTTGCTTCAGCAGAAGTATGTGCTTTGGCTTGCGATAATGGCCATCTACCGGACACCAGCCGGGGGTGGTGTTGGGGGGGGGGGGTACTCCCACCTATTGGGTATACGTATATATACGTACCGCCCTTTGGGGTAGGGTTTTTGCCCTTTGGTCTGAAATGGGACTGGACAGAAATTACAGGGGGCGGTGATTTTTTCAAAACACCAAGGCATGAAAAATATAGACTCCCCTTTAAATCTTTGCACACAAATTCCTGACCCACCCCTCTACCATGCATGAAAAAAGTGACACCCCTCCCCTGACAAATTCTAATGAGTTCACAAATACAATTCAACACACTACGTTTTCCTGACAAGTTTAAGAGAAGCACATTCTGACTTTTTACTGTCAAAATTTGTGACTCAGTAAATTTCACAGTTTTCTATTATGATAAGACAATAAGACAATTATGATAACACAATTAAAAAACAAAAACATTGATCGACTTTTCCTATCTTTAGCAGTTACCTTAAGGAAGTGTGACTTTTGAATTCTCAACACAAAATTCTCAACAACAACAACAACAACAACAACAACAACAACAACAACAACAACGACAAAACATTCCATAGAGAATTACATTACATTTTGATATTTTCAATTAACTTTTCCTATAAATTTTGACGGAATGTGTTTTGAGTCAATTTCGCATTTAATTTTTTTTTTTTTTTTTTTTTTGGGGGGGGGGGGGGCAAAACAAATTTTAAAGGGGGATATATAGTCAAGACAAATTCACGCGTGTGAGGTCAAATTGATTAATGAGACAGTGCAACAAGTCGGGTTATGAGTGTCACAATAAGTGATAATTTACGACCATAATTATGCCAACTGCTGTGTAGATATGGGTGTTTTAGACTGAAGTTTCAACTGTTGTTTTCTGAATCTAATTAACTGTATGTTATAAATATTTTCTAAACAAAGAAAAGAAAGTGAGTGCTTGTTTTGAAGGGATTGTTTATTGACCATATTTGTATTATGGAATGAAGATTTAAATTTGAATTAAATGTGAAGATGAGGGCTACACTTTAGGGCCAGCTTTGATTTGGGTCTGACAAGAAACAGACCTGAGAAAAGCCTTAGATAATCCAAGACTGACTAGACACGGTTCGTGGCTAGGGACAAACTCGTCTATTAGAACAATGGCTTTTGGCCGTAAATGATTTGGGAGCTAAATTGAAATCTCCTGTAAGCTGGCTGTGTACACATCATTTCACCAAAAGTAATTCTTGAGTCTTTAGTGAGTTTCTCCCCAGATTGTATGTCCTACAAGATCCTGGTGCGAACAAGGTGTGGTATGACAGCATGAACTGTGAAGTTTACTCTTGGATCAATTCTAACCAACACCAAAAACAAGGCGGTAACACTACATCACAGCATGAAAGGTGATATGATGTCTACTAGTGCCCAAATAAGGCCAGGTAGTATTTCATAACGCATCACATACTTGGGCACATATTCTTTCTATATAGCTCAAAGCATCTCCCCCAAAATACTTTAGTGCCATATGAATCACTGCATGAAAGGGTGACCTTTGCCTATTTCAAATTTGTTAAGATCAATTTATATTTAGCACAGGTGTTGGTGGTAAAGTCCGAACGATTTCTGTGCTTCCAACAGTATTTGCCTTGGTTCAGTGTAGTATAGAGAATCAGAATATGCACATTGTAATGTTGAAAACTAAATGTTGACAAATTAAAGTTGTTACATAGTCGACAACATCAGAATGACAAATACACTGATCTTTTTTTTTACAGGTGCTAATTACTTTGAGGGATGTTTACCAAAGTTCGCCCCAACCCCCAACACACATACACACACACACACACACACACGCACGCACGCACGCACGCACGCACACACACACACACACACACACATACATACATACATACATACATACATACATACATACTCTCTTCAGGTGGTGTTTTCCAAAATGAAACCCCTCTCCTCCAGCTAGGTAAAAGTGACCAGCCTTATTAAATAGTATGTCATTGGTGCTGACTGCTATGGCAAACGGCAAGGCTGTACAGCCTGTACACTAAAACAAATGTGTTAATAGGTAAAACTACACTTCCACATTAACACCAAGAGGTACAAATCCCATCTCTCAATGACCATCATTCCCCAAAGCTAACAATTTGTAAACCTCAACATAAAACTTACCATTTCTAGAATAACTATTTATCAGAATTTTTCATGTTGTGTTTATTTCAAATGAATAATTTTACCTTTCAAGTATTTTTTTGAATTTTTACTATCATTTATACTTTTAAGTGTCTTTGAACACGTGTTTGACTATGGATATTGACAATATATGTCCATTATTAGTATTCATATTATTTAAAAGTTCAATGTATGTACAACACAGTAATGTCATTCCTATTCATAAAAAAGAGTCTCTTTGGTATAGATGTCACTTCCTATTCCCAATCCATCGAGTTTAGGGTAGCGGTACACCAAAGTAGTTCTGTGTAAGCGTGTAAAATAATATCTATATTTGTCATATATAAAAGCCTACTTATATAAGGTTGCTTTTATGGCTGTCTGCAGCCGTGATTAATTTACATATAAATGAAGGATTACATCAATATCAATTTGCATACAAAATGCAGGTATGGCAGTATAATAATAAATCTCACTCTGTTAAATTACTGACTAGACTTGTGCTGTTAAAATATGTTTCTAGGTTACACATATAGTTTCTACATTTCTATTAGGACTAATAAAAAAGTGTGGTTTCCATTACGCTCAATTTTAGAATAGGTGGGGTAGGTAGATTTTTTATTTTATTTTTGTGAGTGACTAGTTCAGGTTTTCTACTGTTTTCCAAATTAGTGCGGGGACGAATGGCAGATTTTTGGGTTTCGTGTGAAATTCATGTTAATTTTTGCCAACATATCTCATTGTGTTCCCCATCATCTGAGGAATTAAAAAATATATGTTGGCAATTTTTATTTCAATATTAAGGGTAATGTTTGCTTCAATTTCATAAATGATGTAAAATCATGGTTTTTCTGTATATTATTGGAAAATTAAAATATGTGAACTGTACGATTACTTTATATTTGTATAAATGTACTTATGGGCATCCTGTAGACTATAAACTTGTAGACTGTTGTATAATTTTGCATTTTATTCACAATATTATAAATTCTGGCTTCTTTATTTGCATATCATTTGCATATTATGTATGATGCTTCCGGTTTATTCGATTTCCTGTATTGTTTGATGTTGCTGATTGCTATTCTTTCAAAAATGTACGCCAAACATGAATTATTTCAGTTACTATGAATACTCTGGTTGGTTTTTATCTTTTAAAGCACTAGTAAGTCAAAACCTTGACTATGCTTCCCCAGTGTCTTCCCCACATATACGAATAGGGATATTGCATTTTTGGAAAAAGTGCAGCGTCGTTTCACCAGGATGATTCCGCAGCTTGGTGGCTTGAATTATGAGGACAGTTACGCATATTGAAACTGAGAACTTTAGAAACTAGATGAATTAGAGCTGATTTGCTGGAAGTGTATAAACTTTTCCATTTACATATTCTCCTTGATCAAGTTGTATTTATCAAAGTATCTACTTCGACAACAAGGGGATATAGATTGAAATGATTTAAAGACTGATCCAGATTGGATATACCAAAATATATTTTCAGTCAACATGTTGTAAACATTTGGAACAGTTTACCAGAAAGGGTTATTGTTATTACTACACCAATTAAATCATTGTAATTACTTAGTAATTATTTTAATCCAGATTGGATATACGTAAATATTTTTCCAGTCAATATGTCATAGACATTTGGAACAGTTTACCAGAAAGGGTTATTGTGACTACATCAATTAATCATTTTAAAGTGTGTATTGATAACACCTCAGAACAGTAAGGGGTCTATAAAAGCCTCAGTGGCTTCCTTGCCCATGTACATTCATGGGTACATGCATCGTAAAAAAATAATAGCATTCATTTATTGCATAGAACGATCGACCCTTGCCAAATTATATGTCCTTTTGACCAATTTCGGCGTATTGGTGTGGCTTGTTATCAAGTGTACATACACACATTAAAAATATTCCTTTTCAGATCTGGCATCTGGTTTTAATACGTATCTACACATGTAGTATTGAATCCTGGACAGGTACATTCTACACAGGATATAGCGTCCAAGTTTAGGTCTACACAAAATTTGAAATTTTACCTCTCAATATTAGCATACAAGTTACATAATTTGGACCGCTTGCAAATATTAGATAGAACGTTTTTGTTATTTGTTCTGTATGCAGTTCTCCCTCTATGTTCTGTAGAAATATCATGTTAAAAAGTAAATGAATAGTTGTTACAGGCATTTCATGAGTGCTTATTAATTTCCCACTTTGCAATGGTGTCAAAATGAGATAGACTTAGTCATGAAGTTGGCATGTGACTACTTATTCCCAGCAATGAAGGTTATTTGTGTATGAGAATTACCAAAAGATGTAGAAGGGTACATTCCATGTTGTTTACGTTGAGGATTTGAATGTCAGATTTTCTTTGAGTACTAAAACACGTGGAATGATAGCTAACAGTGCAATAAAATTTGATTTAAGATACTATTTTCTGGTGGGTTGGTGGTTGGGGTTGGGTGGTACATTAGAATGTGTCTCTGCTGTTACTTTCAACCTTTATTCATGACTGACCAAGAGGAATTTCGTTGCGTAATCGAATGTAAGAGTGCCTTCACGCTGAATAACTAAACTAAATATGCATATATTCATATTGTTCCTTTGAAATATTATAAAAGAAATTCTTCAGATACTGGATTTATCATCTTTATTTTATACTATATTGTCCTTAATTTATTCTGTTTAATTTTAGAAGTTCGATGAAATAACGTAATCAAATGTAACAGTGGAGAACACGTCTATTCATGTTGTTCCTATGAATTGACATGTAACGCCAACCAAATACTCGAATACATATCTTTGTATAGTTATGATTCAATTGATGCTATGCTATTGATCAAAAATATGTTTATACCAGGTGTAAACTGAATGCCTTCAGTAAAGGCAAAACTTTGCATTGCTGCTCCTTCACGCCTTGTCGAAAGAAAAATTCTGTGCTACCAGACATGATATTGCATATCCATTAGTTACTACATCAATAAATAAAACGTAGCTTTGGAACTCATTGTTCATATCCTCTTCTGTAAAAGTTGAGTTTGCCGCTGTATTTTCAACCCACTGTAACTTTCACTAGAGTTTAGTTCACTATACGATATGTCATATTTGACCATGTCTTTCCATTGGGGTAAATCTTTAGCAGAGGATGTGTAAATGTGGTGAGTATATATGAGACGAAGTGACACCTTTGACTTAATTCACCTCCTGTGATCTCTCCCCTGGGGCTGTGAAGTCGAAAGTATCACTTTGTCTCGTACTACCCCTTGACAGAGATGGTAGTTAGGTGGGTCACAGGTAGGGTAAAGGTTGGGTAAAGGTGGGTAAATTTGACTTTTCGTATAGTTAACCTCAACTGAATCTCTTCTTTCGTGTCAGTAAAATCAATTTAATACTAGGCAATAATTTTGAAAAAAAATATCAATCAGGTCTACCACTCAAGTAGTTGTTTTGTCAACTACTATAGTATTTTTGTCCTTGTTACCACGTCTACTCAAATAAAACCTATCTAAGAGTACCCATTCATTCTCATTCAGGCTACTAGCCTACCATCCACAGACACCACCACGATCTAGGTTAGTGTAATCTGTTCACCCTATGAGATTCGCCAAGTTTTATTACAAAAGGGCGATGGATATATTCACTTGTTTCAAAGATGATGGATTGAATCATGGATTCATGGGTTTTCATTGCCTAACCAATGGTTAAGAATAGGGTCTTGGGGCCAAATTTTATTTTAGCCCCCTCAGACTAATTTTGAAGATAAAAATTGCCAACATGTATTTTTTTATATGTGGTCCTATAATGAACGTAACCATATATGTTTCATAAAATTAACATGCATTTCACACGAAAACCCATATGCCCCTGCACTAAATGGTCTCTGTGTTTTTTATTTCTTCCTATCTGATGTACAGTCATTACAGATTTGAAGAACAGTTTTATATTGTCTTTTTAAGTTGATGTCAGTGTCCGCATCCACTATTTCTCGAATACGTAAAAAAGTTTAGGATCGGCAGTGAAAAACGAGGTGGGGGCGGGTAACCGGGACCAAACAATTATTTTTCTTTAGGCCCTATCAACATCTCAGTAGTAACTACAAAAGCTGTTATAGAAGGAGTGAAAATTTTCCGTCGAAATTTGAGAGAATAAAGTTCAGCAGTCGCATTGGTGCGAGAGCACCCCCCCCCCCAACATCCCCCAAACGAAAGAAGTTCGCTCATTGAGATCGTCCCTTTTATTTTATTTGCATGGCTTTTTACAGACATGGTATGCTAATTAGCTGATTATTAAAATCTCATTTCGCGCCCCATTCCACCACTCTTTCCACATTTTCCTAGCATAAAAGTCTGAAGAACGATGCACTAATAATTATTTTTCCTGCAATTAGTTCACGGTTGGGTCCCCTTTTTCGCTAGATTCACTAGACTATATCTTGTACAATAACAGCCACAGGCGTTCTTGGGGTTTAAAATCGACGTGGTTTTGAATATATGATATGATATGGTGTTCCTTGACAGAGGCTGCTGTCACATATAACTTTATTACTATTGCTATAGATCCATTGTACAACAATCAAGATAATGCAAAATTCACGATCGACCTTGCCTGGACGCAGCTGACCAATCAGAATCCAGGCTTTGGTAGCTCCCACTTAGTTGACAGACGGAGGCTAAGTCTGTGCCCGAACAGTCAGCACGATTTCACCGATTTGGCCGGTACAATATAGCTAGGGAAGGCTCATTTGATAGAAGGATAAAGTGCAGCTACATCGCCATCGTAAATAGTAAGTTACTTTGAGGAATTATAGTGCTGTAAATTAGAGATGTGCATATATTTCATTGTAAAATGGCAGACGTCCTAGTTTCACACGCTTTCTTTAAAGAAGAGGAGCAGAAATTTGACGTACTTTAGATTCATCTTGTGTTTTTGTTCTAAATTGCATATATTCGGCGAAATTTAGTTCACGTGCACTAGCGCACACATTCTCTGTACTTAGGCCTAGAAAACTGTATAGTTCAGATCACACTCAAGTTTAGAATAGGTTGGGTAGGTAGATTTTTTATTTCATTTTTTTATATATATGTTTTTCATGTGTGAGTGTCTAGTTCAGGTAGTTTTGTGTTCCGTTGTTTTCCATATGGTCACTATGTTATTGGTTTCTTCCCACTAGATGTCACATTCCGCATGCACTATTTCTTGCGAGACTTGAAGTTCACAATTTTCTCGATATTATTATATTTTTCTCGAACACGTAAAAAGAAGTTTAAGGTCAGCGTGAAAAACTGGGTGGGGTCGGGTAAACGGAAGCAAACATTTTTTTCTTTACGCCTTATCAACACCTTAACTACAAAAGCTGTTATCACCGAAGGAGTGAAAATTTTCCGTAGAAATTCGAGAAAATGATGTTCAGCAGTCGCTTTGGCGCGAGAGCCCCCCCCCCCCAACATTCTCCAAACGAAAGAAGTTCGCTCTTTGAGTGCCTATTCTGTGACATTGTGCGATCGTCCCTTTTATTTGCATGGCTTTTTACACACACGGTATTTATAAAGTGCATAGATAAGGGATAGTTACGATTCTTTTGTCTGGTCAGACGGAGATGTTCCATGAAGCGATCACCAAGACGACGTACAGTCGAACCTATATGTAATGCAATACACTACGTTAGTACTAATACAAGTAAAAATACTTGTAACAGCCACACTGTTCTTAGGGCCAAAAACATGATTAGTATTAATAATGAAACAACATGTATCACATCGAGTACAATCGCATGGAAATGAACCAACATTAACTTCTAATCCATATTGTTCTGTATGGACCACCATAGCTCGACTTAAAACTCATCATTTCTAGAATAGCTATTTATTAACATTTTCCATCTTGTTTTTAGTTCAAATGATTAATTTTAACTTTTAACCTTTTTTTGCATTTTTAGTGTCATGTATATTTTTAATAAGTGTTATTGAACACGTGTTTTGACTATGGATACCGACATTATATAAATAATCAACGACTATTATTACTGTTATTTATATTACCTAAAAGTTTAATGTATGTAAAATAAAGTAATGTAAATGCAAGTCTATTCATAAAAGAGTCTCTATGGTAACATTTGTCACTTCCTACTCGCAATCCATTGATTTAGGGGTAGGGGTACACCAAAGTAGTTATGTGTAAGCAAGTGTAAAATAATATCTATATTTGTCATATATAAAAACCTACTTATATAAGGATGCTTTTATGGCTGCCTGCAGCCGTGACTAATTTACATATAAATGGGGATTACATCTGAAAATATTAATTTGCATACAAAAACGTAGGTATGGCATTACTATAATAATGAATCTCTCTCTCTGCTAAATTACTGACTAGACTTCTACTGTTACAAATGTATTTCTGGGTTACAGATATACTAAACTACATGTTTTATTAGATCTAATAAAAACAACTGTGTGCTTTCAATAACGCTCAATTTTAGAATATGTGGGGTAGGTAGATTTTATTTTATTTATATTATATATTGTTTTTTCGTGTGTGTGAGTATCTAGTTCAGGTTTTCCACTGTTTTGCAAATGGTCTTTGTGTTATGTATTTCTTCTTATCAGATGTACAGTTTGGAAGAACAGTTTTATGTTGTCCTTTTAAGTTGATATCAGTTTCCGCATCCACTATTTCTCGTAAGACTTCACAATTTTTTGCGATTTTGTTATTTTTTCTCAAATAGGTAAATAAAAAAAGTTTAGCGTTGGCCATTAAAAGCTAGGTGGGGTTGGGCAACCGGAATCAAACACTTGTGTTCTTAGGCCTAAGGTACTATTTTAGCATTTATCATGTCTTGTTCTTGGTTGAATATAATTCTCTGTAGAACAATTGAACAAAATGACGATATACTACATAAACACAAAACAAACAAAAAACTACCTTCTGAACACATGAAGTGGTTTACTGGCGACAATTTGTCAGTGTCTGTAACATATAAAAATGTTGCTAATGTTCTGGAATGTGGTCTGATATTACGGTACCTAACCCTAACACTACTCTTAACCCTAACCCTAACCGATGTGGCAGCAGTGGGATGCCAAATCCCCCCCCCATGCAACTATTACAATACATGTATAATGAGTCAAGTAAAAGTGACCATTCCTTTATCAAACTTTCTAAAATATTGCCCTCCCTGAAAACTGATTTGTAAAATGTGACCCCTCCCCCATTCCCCGGACAGTCCCCTTGTAACTACTGAAGGCTACCTAAGCTTACTAATCTTTCCAATTCTGTTCAAGGTCTGTTCAACTCAGTGACCTTCTGATCATGGATCGGTTTCAACGAAACCTTGCACAACAGACACATACTGAATCCTGTCCAGGTCTACATCACTTTATTTCATGACCTTCGCAATAATAACTAGATATAACAAGTCGTATCTGTTGATAAATTCGGAATATGAATGAGCAATTTGAAAAGTCGAAGACTTATTCTATTATAAGAAGGTTCATTCCACAATTACCCATCACTGTTATCTTTGACACTGATTGTTGTTTCTTTCAGAATGGGCTTTAGTTGCTTAGTGTATGTTTCTTGAATGTTTATGCACATGACTACCCAACACTTGTCTTTATAAAATACATTACAATTTTGCTGTTACCAATGGCATGGTCTTGGTTGTTAGGAAATTGTTTATTCTTTTATTAAATACTCATTCCCTAGGGTACCACCAACACTGTAGCTATTGCATAATCCTGTTTTGTTATGAGACTTCACTTTCATTAAACAATGATGACATACATTCCACATATTTCCTAATTTTGACCGTACAATCCATTTTCAGGGAGCAAGAATCCCAAATATTTGTGATCGAAATGGAGGCTTGTAATGCAGGATCAACGAGTGATGCTCCAAGACCAGTACATGTAAATCATCGAAGATTAGATGATCAAGAGAGTTATTTTGATGAAAGCCATAAAGACGGGAAGTTGTTTCCATGCACTGTTGTCTTGCTAAAATGTAAACTTGAACTGACAGAAAAGCATTTTGTCAAAGCATTGGATATGGTTAGGCAGCGTCATACTTCCCTTAGAGCTCGTATTGTTGCTGTTCAAGATGGTGACAATATTACGAAGTACTTTCATGAGATGCCACATGAGGAGGCTTTAGATCTAGAGACCGTCTCAGAAGGCGTGGATGACTGGGGCAAGGTGATTTCACGAGAGTGTGCGACACCCCCTAACTCTGGGCAAGGACCATTGTGGAGATGCAAACTACTACAAGGCTATTGGGAGGATGTTCAGAAGTCAGAAGAAACCGAGACTAGATATTACAAGACAGGCTTTGTTTTAACAGCTCACCATGCAATCATGGATGGCAGATCGCTTTGGATTTTTTCGTCTGAAGTGATCGATAATCTTAATAAGATCATTAATAGAGAAAACCAAGATGAGATTGAAAGTCTACCGTTTCCTCCTTTTTATGAAGATTTAATTTCAGAGCCCAGCGAATTAAAACGTCATACATGTACAGTTACTCCTGCTGTAAGTCAAAGAAATGAGGCTAGTCTCAATCAGAATGAATACTCAGTCAATAGTCATACAAGAACAGAGACCCAAATCTTTCCTTTCATAATTGACAAGGCTTTAACATCAAGATTGGTACGGAAGGCGAAGGAGCATGGTATTGCTGTTACAGGTGTTGTAACAGCTGCAGCAGTTATGGCGTTGACATCAGTCCTACAAGATGATGCAATTGACGTTGTACGATATGCTGTCATGACCAGTCTTAGAAGACATTTCAAAGGAAAACATTGCGAAGAATTTATTGCAAATTATGTTTCCAGCTTAATGCTTGCTGCAGAAATAACATCAGAATCAACTGGTCCACGAGGTTTCTGGGAAATTGCCCGTGGGATACATAAAGACATACACAGTAGCCTTGAAGCAGGGAAGGACTTACAGGTGAAGAAGAAACCACCGAATTGGCCAGAACTTAAAATACAAAAGAAATCTTCAACAGCCTTGGAATCTGTTGTTGAAGAACCAACTCAAAAGAGATTGGTTGCAAACATGATTAGTAACGATACGTTATCTTTCACAATGAGTAATATCGGTAGGCAAGAATGTGTTCAAGGGTCTATGGTTAATTTTGATTCCTGTTATTGGACAGTTGCTAGACAAACTGATCCATTTATTCATAATCTTGTTTCTGTCAATGGAACGATGTTCTGGAGTCTTACTTACAGTACAGATATTGTGTCCTTAGATCTTGTCAAAGAATATGGCAAAGAAATCCAGGCCATTTTAGAGACAGTTTGTTAAAGCCACAAGTAGCTGTAACTAGAGGGCTTGGAGAGGCGGGGACTATTTTGCTAGACGGAAGCAGTATGGGGCGAGATCATCGCCAAATTAGAATTCCTTTGTGTATGATTTTGTTATATTTAGTTGTCTAATCCCTATGATATCACTTTTACCTTTATTTAGTAGTTATTTCAATAGTAATTTACCAAATTATCATTATTTTATCATTATTTTATAATCAATTGACTGTTTTATTATGATTTTATATTTACTTGATAAATATTCTCTTATGATTTGACGATATTATTATTTTGTCATTTAATTATTAATTAACGGTTTTATCCTTATTTTGAAGTTGTATAATCAATATGTTATCATTATTTGAAGATGTTATATCATTATTTGATTATTAATTGACGGTTTCATCCATATTTTGAAGTTATTTAATCAATATGTTATCATTATTTGATGGTGTTATCGCTAATTTACCATTATTTGTCATCATGTCCTCACTCTCTATGACTTTAAAATGAAGCATTAATTCCATAACAATCCCAGTGACAGTTAATTTGAAAGTAAAGTTGTCAGAAATGTAATGGTTCATTTTTGCATGTTTGAAGATGGCTCTCACAGGTTGCACAGTCCTGTTTCCCTCGCATTCATCCTGTGTCTCGAAAATGTACAGAACCATGATCGAACTCAATTAACTTCACTCACCGCTATCGTGGCTACGAGTGTGATGACTACTTAGAATCAACGTGATTTTTCTATCTAAATTGGATATAAACTCCCCTGAAAGATAAATTTACAAGATATCCCTAAACTCATGTTCTTTGTAGAAGTTTAATTATTTTGAAATATAGCTCAGGAAACAAGTGTACCTGTGGTCTCCCTACGCTCCCAGAGAACACTTTCAGGGTTTGATATCTTAGGGGAGAACCATTTGATTTCGGAGGGGGGAGGGGTGGAGGAAGTGGGTATGACAGCAATTTTCCCCCATCACTGTGATAGCATTTTTTCTATTGTCAGTCCTGCATCAAATTATTTTTTCCATATGCAATTTTTTTTCTCTCGGTTACCAATTTTGTAATGCGCATTCCAAACCTATACCTATACAACTAACTTGTTCTGTGTAAGTAGCACTAAGTAGCAGTTTACAATCCATGCTCCTGCTATTTAAATTTTATGTATAAGAGATTGCTGGTAAAATATTTGATATTTGTCAGCCACTCCATTTGTTGAATGTTCCTCTCGTGACACTTTATCATTGACATTCTACTCTGGCAGCAGATATTGTGTCCTTAGATCTTGTCAAAGAATATGGCAAAGAAATCCAGGCCATTTTAGAGACAGTTTGTTAAAGCCACAAGTAGCTGTAACTAGAGGGCTTGGAGAGGCGGGGACTATTTTGCTAGACGGAAGCAGTATGGGGCGAGATCATCGCCAAATTAGAATTCCTTTGTGTATGATTTTGTTATATTTAGTTGTCTAATCCCTATGATATCACTTTTACCTTTATTTAGTAGTTATTTCAATAGTAATTTACCAAATTATCATTATTTTATCATTATTTTATAATCAATTGACTGTTTTATTATGATTTTATATTTACTTGATAAATATTCTCTTATGATTTGACGATATTATTATTTTGTCATTTAATTATTAATTAACGGTTTTATCCTTATTTTGAAGTTGTATAATCAACATGTTATCATTATTTGAAGATGTTATATCATTATTTGATTATTAATTGACGGTTTCATCCATATTTTGAAGTTATTTAATCAATATGTTATCATTATTTGATGGTGCTATAGCTAATTTACCATTATTTGTCATCATGTCCTCACTCTCTATGACTTTAAAATGAAGCATTAATTCCATAACAATCCCAGTGACAGTTAATTTGAAAGTAAAGTTGTCAGAAATGTAATGGTTCATTTTTGCATGTTTGAAGATGGCTCTCACAGGTTGCACAGTCCTGTTTCCCTCGCATTCATCCTGTGTCTCGAAAATGTACAGAACCATGATCGAACTCAATTAACTTCACTCACCGCTATCGTGGCTACGAGTGTGATGACTACTTAGAATCAACGTGATTTTTCTATCTAAATTGGATATAAACTCCACTGAAAGATAAATTTACAAGATATCCCTAAACTCATGTTCTTTGTAGAAGTTTAATTATTCTGAAATATAGCTCAGGAAACAAGTACCTGTGGTCTCCCTACTCTCCCAGAGAACACTTTCAGGGTTTGATATCTTAGGGGAGAACCATTTGATTTCGGGGGGGGGGGGTGGAGGGGTGAAGGAAGTGGGTATGACAGCAATTTTCCCCCATCACTGTGATAGCATTTTTTCTATTGTCAGTCCTGCATCAAATTATTTTTTCCATATGCAATTTTTTTTCTCTCGGTTACCAATTTTGTAACGCGCAGTCCAAACCTATACCTACATTATTACATGTCATTGGCTCACAACTAACTTGTTCTGTGTATGTAGCACTAAGTAGCTATAGCAGTTTACAAACCATGCTCCTGCTATTTAAATTTTATGTATAAGAGATTGCTGGTAAAATATTTGATATTTGTCAGCCACTCCATTTGTTGAATGTTCCTCTCGTGACACTTTATCATTGACATTCTACTCTGGCAGCAGGCTGAGATATATTTGTCTTTTTTAACTTCTGAGTTTAAAACAAATATATATATATATCTCATATGTTGCATCCATATTTTCTTCTATGCTATGTACTAAAATCAGTTTACATAGAATATTAGATATCACTTAGGAACAATGGAAGGATGGTCATATTAAAGAAAATATTTTCAGTAAAGTGGAAAAGCAAATTTGAAACATGCAATATAGTATAGCGTATCAGTATACCACATTAGTAAAAGCTGTGTTATGGAAAGAGCTGATGAATATGACATATGTTCCTTGTGTTGTGATAGTGCATGCAATCATTGGAATCGGAGGGCCTTGCTCTGAATGCATTTTGACATGTTTGTTGAAACTAATTGTTTTCACATAGCAGAGGAAATGGCTAATTTACAGTAATTCTGGTCCTGGATATTTTCAACTTCGAAGCTGCTTTTTTACACATTAATTAAGATACTGCCATTCAACTCTTACATTGATGTATTATTTCGTATGTTCAATTTGAAGGATTTTAAAATCAGACAATTGTTTGTTACATGTATTAATTTGTTAACAACTTTCTCAAGCCATCACGGGATCAAATCTCTTTTTTCTCCTTCACTTGCCGACACCACCCCCCCCCCCCCCGCCAAATCCTTCATCATCACCTCCAGAAATGAAATGGTTCTCCCCTTATTTCAGTGTACTGGGATTGCTGCTCGGAGTTCGCGTTGACCAAAGTGTTCCATGGTTTCGTAAAATGGTAATGGCTTTATTTATGCCATTGAAAACACGGGGAGTAATCAAGGTTACAGCTTGGTATACAAGTTGTCGCTATATGGAGAGTTAAACTCTAAAGTTCAAGTCAAAACCCGGATATCTTCGAACACATTGTACAGCATCAAAGGCGCCATTTCATTCTTGGAGTGCCTATTTAGTATTTGAGTACATAGTGTTACAAAGTATATAACTGTATTATAAATTATCATAGATACATTGGCAAATAGTTGCCAACAGGATCACAAGGTAGTATACAGTCATACTTTAAACGTACCAGTCCTTATGTCCTTGTATAGCACAGCCCTTCCGAATTTGAAATTTTCCACTTTGAGTGAAACTCCCATGACTGTTCAATTGCCCCACATAAAAAATATGGAAAATGAGTCGCAACAAACCTTGGGCAGGGAAAATAATATCAAAATCGATTTAAATCGTGCTGCCACTATGCTTCGTGAAAATTCTAAAGTTTTTCTCACTCCAATGGATCAATTTAAAGAGGAAAATATCAAAATTAGTGATAATCCACTGGGTTTTACTTTATTCTCAACCCCGACTTGGATACCATTGGCATTGTCATGTTTTAACTTAGCACTAACAATGTATCTGATGTGGAAAATGAGAAATTTGAATATAGCATTACAAATATTAATGACTAGAAAAGTTGATGCACAGTAAATTTGTTGGTTTAAATCTACGATCCCACCACCTACACAAGCATTTGAACCTACGCAGAACACCGATTATATCAAATATATTATTGAAGCACTGTGTATCTTTGCTCTCTGTTTGATATTCATGGCCACCTACAAATACTGCCTTCGTACATTTAGACAATATTGGCGAAAACTAACAATTAAGAATAGAGATCATGAAGAGGGTCCTGTTGAGATGTCTAGCATTCCGATGCTACCCACTCAATCTAATGATAGTATGAACAATAGTAGTACCCTTGACTGTTTGTACGATTCATGACAACCCCTAAGAAGGCCCCTTCATTCATGAAAATAAGGACGCACCTAATGCGAATATTGACATACCAGACGTGACTAATACACGGCCTCATAGTGTTGATGCTAGTAAATCCAGCGCTAATAAGACCTTACATACTCCGGTTAAACATGCTAAGGCTAATTCACAGTGTGACCCCTTGAGTTTAACTTGGTTTACAATATAAAGGTAGCGTCACTGGAATTTTGATGGTTGACTATAGTCAATTTTGATTTCTGACTTTGAAATTATTATTAATGGTACCTATTTATAATGATGATTTCAATTTTGACGTCAATTTGTGACATATTATTGAGTTTTTTTGAGTATAATTACTTTTGAACATTATTACTTATTGAAATGAGAACATTGAACTCTGAATGTTGAGATCATTTCAACTGTGACTGTTGAAATAATATTGAACTCTGAACGTTGAGATCATTTCAACTATGACTGTTGAAATAATATTGAACTCTGAATGTTGAGATCATTTCAACTATGACTGTTGAAATAATATTGAACTCTGAATGTTGAGATCATTTCAACTATGACTGTTGAAATAATATTGAACTCTGAATGTTGAGATCATTTCAACTATGACTGTTGAAATAATATTGAACTCTGAATGTTGAGATCATTTCAACTATGACTGTTGAAATAATATTGAACTCTGAATGTTGAGATCATTTCAACTATGACTGTTGAAATAATATTGAACTCTGAATGTTGAGATCATTTCAACTATGACTGTTGAAATAATATTGAACTCTGAATGTTGAGATCATTTCAACTATGACTGTTGAAATAATATTGAACTCTGAATGTTGAGATCATTTCAACTATGACTGTTGAAATAATATTGAACTCTGAATGTTGAGATCATTTCAACTATGACTGTTGAAATAATATTGAACTCTGAATGTTGAGATCATTTCAACTATGACTGTTGAAATAATATTGAACTCTGAATGTTGAGATCATTTCAACTATGACTGTTGAAATAATATTGAACTCTGAATGTTGAGATCATTTCAACTATGACTGTTGAAATAATATTGAACTCTACACTGTGAGACAACTTTGAACTACTGATAAGAAGAAACATTTTCAACCATGGACAACTTGAGTAATAATTAAGATAATGCGTTAAGATTAGATAAATGATATTTTAACTTGTTGAAGACAAGTATTTTACGTTTATATAAGACACTTTTTCCATTTTAAGATATTTAGATAAGAGTGTTTACGATTTTAGGATAAGTATATTTTAACTTTCAATGCCGACGTGTGATTTTCTGTCGACTTAAGTGATTTCAATAATTTTATTAACATACTTTCATTAACATTCTAACATTTAAGTGATTTCAGAGACTTTAAACTTTTACTAACATTTTAACATTTTAACTACAACAAAAACAAACAAAAAAACCAAAACAAAACAAAAATTAATTATTACCAATTTTCTATTCTTTGATTACATTTTACCTTACACAGAATGCCTTTGAATTTTGAATTTTACTCAAATTATTAACATTTCTATACCTTTTATTACTCTTTCATTATTCTTTTCAATTTCAATTGCTTGTTTTGGGGACAAAACACTATGGAGTAGGGGGTGGTGTTACAAAGTATATAATTGTATTATAAACACACTAATTGTATCTAGGTTACCCGACCGTGTGAGGTCTAATTGATTAATGAGATAGTAATACGAGCTAGGCCATGTTATTACTTGTAATTAAGTGAATGTTGCAAGTGTCACTACAAGTGATAAATCACAACTTTTAATGAATTCAGCCTTAGTAGAAAAGGGTATTTTCAAAATAGTTTATCTCTGAATTAAATTAACTGTAGTTCATAAACACTTCCTATATAAGGAAAAGAGTTGAAGTTTACTGTAAACATGTTATTTACTAACCATATTTGAATTACGGAATGAAGCTTTAGATTTTAATAAAATGTGAATGTTGGGTGTATACAAAGGGGCCTACGGATAGGAGAGAGATCTTGCGGGGCGGCAGAGAGCAACACGTCTGGATTTACGGTGACTGATCAGCGTCGTAGTAGGAATACTACGGGGAATTAATTGTTTTCTATCTAGTTTGAACTGATGTAAGTGAAGGAAAACGAATCCAAAGCTCTCGTATTGTTGGTTTAGGCATACATCTTCTTCACCAAAAGTAATATTTTGAGTGCTTGTGAGTTTATCCACTGAATACGTATCCTGAGATTCTGGTACCTCTGAGATTGCCTGTGTGCGTCTGAAGTTACAACTTGAATTTGGTCAATAACTATCAACACCAAAGACAAGTCGGTAACAATAGCAATAGCAATTTGTGTGTTAGGTTAGAGTTGGGGTTAGTTTTTACTTTCATAAAATTCATCACTGGTACCTGGTATATATTGAGGGCAGTTTTAACTGGTGATTGAACTAGCCATTTGTATTTAAATCAATTCGTCATTCTCAAAATAAAAACTTGTTCTAAATGAAATTGTAGAGGCATCATGGTATTGGCTACATCTTAATGTATTAACCGAAGCCATAAAAACATTGAAAATAATGTACAATTGGTATTAATATACTGTACAGAGAGTTGCATTCGATTTGTTAAAGCCACAAATAGCTGTAACTAGAGGGCTGGGAGAGGAAGGGACTGTTTTCATAGACGAAAATAGTCAAATGATTGTAGCGAAAGTGTTGTAAGACGTAATAACATTAATTTCGATAGGTTACATCAATTCGCTCAATTTTGAATCAGCGAAATTTATGCAACCTAAACAGCATGTATTTCTGTAACTAAAGGAAAGGCTAAAATTGAAAAGAATATTTCACACGGTTTGTTTCAGCGTACCAAAGCCTTGGTACTTCAAAGGTAAACGAACTATACCGCAAACAAGCATGTGAGGCTGAGCAAAATGTGGCAACATGCAGCAGTAGTTGCCAGTAAAATCATCTAGCCAGTCTGTAAGGTACGCCTTGAAGGGGCGCCGTCACACATCGGTCAAAAGGAGGCCGGTGAGGACGCGACAGAACAACACGACGTATCTTACAGTCTATATCTGGTCTGAGTAAAAAGCTACATCAGTGCACGAACATTCGAACAACAATATTGGTCGACAAAGTGTGCATACTTCAAACCCCCAAAACAACAACTATACAAGAGAGAGAGAGAGAGAGAGAGAGAGAGAGAGAGAGAGAGAGAGAGAGAGAGAGAGAGAGAGAGAGAGAGAGAGAGAGAGAGAGAGCGAGAGAGCGAGAGAGAGAGAGCGAGCAATTGGGATTAACTTCAAGATGTTGAAAGTGAAATAACTGTTTTCTATATTACGAGATCATATGATCATGATGAGATGACATTTTGTATTGAATGTAACGAATATGAATGAATGGTAGTTGGTCAAAGTGAAGGTCGCCATTTCATCCAACCTACTTCTCATTTAGAAATCACATGATCTGCCATATGTTGATTGCATACACAAATAATTGGCGGCCATCATTTCTCTCGTATTGTGCTCTGTCTATTCACTGAAACTACCATTGGGATTCCTGAAAAAAAAACCAACCAAACAAACAAACAAAAAAACATACAAACCCCAGCTAACACCTTCAAAGAACTGTAGCGCGGTTTTCTTATTGTAATGCGCCATCCTTCGTACAGGGTATGACAAAAAATGACTGTAATCGATCGATTACGAAAACGATTGATAGATTTGATGATCGCTTGATTAATTAATAATTCTGTGTATACTTTATTTACAGTAAGCTATTTATGGTCATGTCAAGTGCCATCTTAGAAGAAGACATGTTGAAGAGGTGGAAGTATACACGGCTATCTTGACTCGCAGAGATAATATGTACATATTCAGATTTCATAATTTGAAGGTTGGACTAACATTTCTATAACATGATAATGGTTATTATAAGAGTACACATCTCTAGTTCATCTAATTATTGATAATGTGGTTGTATAATTAATTTAAGAAATAAAATATTTCTCTTACTGGATTTTCCAATTTGTTTTCTTTTTTTTCTGTTCAGTATAATGTGTGTGTCTGTACTCTTCCATATTATGTTTTTGTTTTCGATCCCGTCCTATTCTTGCTCATCCAAAGTCAATAACGTACAAATGTGAAGGACCATGTTTCATGGCTAGAGATTCAATTCCAGATAATATTCAAAAAACAAGTAGCTTCCAAATCAATTAAACTGTTCGGGCAGTTTGAATTCATCCTTGGAGATTGGAATAGATAATGCAAACCCAAATGAAATATAAACCGATCGCAACCTCCTTTGTTTGGTATATATAGTTGGAAAGTGTGTCAGCTTTTAGGCAGATATTGCCCTCGCTGGCATGTGTTTGTAATTCAAAATACACAATTGCGTCCCGCATTAAATTGTAACTTTAATAGTGGTAGTGTTCGTCCTATTTTCTCTCTTTTTGCAAATGAATCAGATTTAATCATGTCTACTCCCCTTGTCTCTATAAGACACCATAGAATTAAAGAAAATATGTCACGAAAGCGGAGTTATTCGAAAAGTGCAAGATGGGGGAGGGACCACAATTACTGGAGAAATAACAAAGAACACACACACACACAGATGTCACAGGTTTAACATTGCCTAATATTTTTTTCTAAAATAATAAAATGCAACAATTGTACAGCGAAATCGTTTGTATGAAAACTATGCTCAAAACTGCAAACTTAGAGTGCACTATAAAATTACTGATGGCGGTTTGTGGCAAATAAAACTACTCACAAAGTTCGACTTTCAGTTTCTTTTGTCTTCTATCAAAGTGCAGACTTGAGACACACTATTGGCACTGAAACACACGCAATTCATGGATGAGATTGTCCATTGTCCAGCAAAGAAACGTTCAGTTCAATACAACATGTCTTATTCACAATCCCCGCCAAAACGTCGAGCTTCCAAGCAGAGTTCAGAACTTTCTCATATCTCCATCTGCATACAATAGCAAGGTTGTAAGTTTATTACACATCAAAATCTGAAGATCAGCTCCCGCAAATGTCAAATATTTATCCCATTTATACTACTACGTAAACAAGTATATTGCCACACACGATTGGATGATCCTAATTGCCACCAGGTGTCCTTCATCACCTTTTCGTCTATTACAATACAGCACTAAAGTTGACAAACTGTAGTGGGAAGTGCATGTGAACTTACTGTGATAATGGGTCACCTTCAGCGGTAAAAATGCAGTTTTTGTCGAAATATGTTCTTAAACTACATAAACCCATATTTTCACCTAATTAAGTTTACGAATGCATTATTATGGATATATTATGATATCTGTAAAGTTAATTTAGTACAAGTAGAACTATATATCTCAAATAGGACGGTTTTGAAAAAATGTGTAAATTGAATAATTTTCATTGAGAGGCCGGGGGGGGGGGGTTACTTCAAAATTGAGGTGTCGATGATAAAATGCACCCCAGGTATTTGTGAATGCAGCTAACGTAAGGCAGAAGTTAGGCTTACGTTTCATTAGTTCACTAGTTTCATTAGCATTTTCTTAAACTTTTAGAGAACCTCCGATACTACCGAATTTATATTTCGAAATAATTATGAAAAGTTACACAAATGGACGAGCTTTCAAAGATTTAATAAGAAGCAGGTTGACAAGGTCAGCAGACTAAGAACGTGAATGTCACCTGACAATAGAGTCACGTGATGCACGAAGCGTATAGCGGGCTAGGTTGTGATCTTTTTATTTTATGTCTATTTTCTTTGAATTCCTGGGCATAGGTATATAATAAATTGGCTAATCGTAATCTCGTAAGTAGGTCTATTTATTCCGTACTCGGAGGCCATCCGTTCAAAGATAGGAATAGTATTACAATAAAGCAATACATTATATAGCAATGGCACTGTTACATAACACTGTTTACTTCTTTACGTAGTTTCATGGCATGAAATAAGAATACTGCGAGACGTTGTAGTGTATCTACATTGTTAGAAGAAAGTAAATCGACAAAGTTCTGTACATCATGGAGAACCAGACTTTCATATATCTTGAAGGTCAGGAACTCATTCCAATGTTCTCACCGTGGTGTTATCTTTTTAAGGTCCTTACCCATTGTAAAATAATATTTACGTGTGAAACACAGTTTGATTAAGCTATTTGATAGGTGCTTCCGATTAAAGGAATGATCTAATGTAACCCATAGTCTAGTTGCTTGACCTCGGATGTTCCGATACAATACGACACATGAACGAACATCGCTATTGAGAATGGAACATCCGAGGTCTAGCTAAAGTCATCTCTGCAGTTCAGGGATATAAATAACTGCCAATCAGAGAACCGCATTGACGACAAGAACAAACAGAGGACAATAGCTAATTTTCAGCTTAAGGAGGGGCTTGTAAAAATAACCACCAATGCCTTAACTGAAATGTGTGAATGACAACGTCTACACACTCATCAAACTCACAATTACCATAATCTGATAAGACATAGGAGTTAGTAGTTTGTTATCATCGCGTGATATTGGACATAAGTATTATAGAGCATTAGCATTATAGAGGTCATGGGTTATTGAATATATTAACACACACACACACACATAAATACATGTATATACATGTATATATATATATATATATATATATATATATATATATATATATATATATATATATATATATATATATATATATATATATATATATATACATGGCCCATGGCCCAACCCACGGCCCACTCAATGGAATGTCAAGAATGAAAATGACATTAGCTAGACGTTCGGGCAAGCCCTCATTGTGAACTTCGTTCGCTTATAGTATCGAAAGAAAGCCCGAACGTCTAGCAGCAAGACTATGCAACCCACTGATAAGGTAAACACTAATTATAAACGTGTAGGGGATATGCACCAATGCGACAACCTGTGATTGAAACTGTGGCCTGTTATCAAGTAATTTTAATCACACACGATTGAGGGTTTAATTAGAACTGCTTTATTTCATGGCATTTTTGTTGTTCGTATTATTGGTTGCAATTTACCCACATTCAAGTCTTTTCTAGTCAAGTGGGGGTAGTGTGTGGGATGGGGATCACCACCGGGTTGGTTTGTGGGGATGGGGATCACCAGTTGGGTGGTGTGTTAGGGCGGGGATCACCAGTGGGGGTGGTGGAGGTTTACAAGCGACCCGAGAAATGGGGTTATTATCATAATAATTTCATATACTTACTCAACATAAATCGAGTTACCATGTCACTCTTCCATCGCAGTAATTTGTAGCTATTTAAAAATAAAAAAATGAATGGCTGTTTTCACAACAATATTGGCTTTTACGATAGGGCATGCGCACTTAGGTTTGTAGAAGATTTGCTCATATATGACAAAACCAATATTTTAAAAATAAAAGTTGTCATTGTGAAAGCAGGGCGAGTTTTGAGCAATATTTACAGTTGTTTGTTTGTGGTATCTGGATTCTCATAGTCTAGGAACAAATGACGTGAAAAGAAACACACCAACACTAATTTCAAGATAGCGATAGCGTTTTTGTATTTTGATACACAAGTGATAACAAATAATTGAAATTGAAATTTTCTGCCGGGGAATAAAAATTGGGAAGAAAAAAGTAAAGAGATGGTATAATAAAGTAAAGCCATGAATGCCGCTTTCAGCTATTTCTATTCTTATTACCACATCGTCTTTGCCTGATATACCTTTTAATCAACAGAATGTTTGGAAGGTACTGTCCAAAACATGGCAATTCAAATTCAATAATACTTTCCGAAGAGGTTTGCTTGTAGTCTGTGAGGTACGCCGCGCGATGGGGCGCCCTCACACATCGGCCAACCTCTCGGCGGAACGTCACGACGTATTTTACAGACTGAGTCTACTTTAATTGGATCCCATGAGAACAGACACGGGCTGGTCTAAGAGTACGATTCGATGCGTAACATATTTTTGAATGCTTATTCACTTGCCTATCCAATAATGTCTTTGCAAAATATATTGGCATTTGGATGTTGCTAGCTATTAAGGGTGTTATCATGTTACCATGGTTGGTTGGGCCAGTTATGTCAATATGTCTGCCAATCCACCAGGTAGATTTTGAGAACTGTATAAGATTCTTAACCAGAAGTTAAGATTTTTAGATAGAATTTACATATAAATGATGGGATCATTATGCTATGATTAAATCTTCATCTACACATCCCTAGGAATATTTCAACCAACATTCAGGTAAACTGGCAAAAAGTTTCGGAATTAAAGATTTTGACCAATAAAAGACACATCGTTAGACCTTATGTACCTATCACTATATAAGACTGATGGGATCATTAATGAACAATCTACACATCCCTAATAAATTTCAGACATATCTGCTTTGTATTTTTAGTTTCATTTTGCACACCAAAAATAAGATTTCTGTAGTACTCAAATCACACACCTAGTGCACCTGAGGTGGGATGAGTTTGATTAGAGCAATTTCCATCTGAGGCACACACACACACACACACACACACACACACACACATACACACACACACACGCACGCACGCACACACACACACAGACACACACACACACACACACACACACACACACACAAACAAACACACACACAGACACACACACACACTTACTTTACGCAGACACAAATGTACATGCACGCTCATTATATGTCAAATATGTTGTACTGCTACCTATAGTAGTAAGTCCAAAGGACATTAATGCCTGCGATTTGGATTTCTCATACTGGTTATTCACCAAAGTGATTTCATCATGAATATCACGCAGAAGAATTTTGAACTCAGTGACCAAGGACTTGATTTGGTTTAGCCGGTGAACATCTCCTAGCTCATTCTTGAGAACGTCGCCTTTCAGCCTTTCTCGGAAGTCTTTAATCAGCGTCTTTTCAGACAGCTATCTGGTGCGCAGTTCAGAGAATCGATCCTCCACAGAAAAGCCACAAAACGAGTCATACGATGTTTGATATTGGTTGTTGATGCTAATAATAACCTCACTTGTCACATAAACACTGGAATTTCCCAAATCGAAAATAGAAATAGAAAGGCCCTCTAACTCTAATAATTTTTATCCAATGCATTGCAATTGATGTCACTATTTCATTCCAACTGTAGAAAAAAGACCCACGCAGATTTAATTAAGCGAACTGTTGATGATAAATTCAAATTCAAAACAGATTTATATATGTTTATTGCAAGTGCCTCATATCAGACTTCCTGACTAATAGGAACATCAAGAGAAGTCTTTCGGCTATTGGTGGATATGATTCATTAATTGGAATTAAATAGAACATATTCAAAAGTATTAACTAAACCCCTCAAACTAACAGACTGTTCCACTTCAAAAAAATCTTTGAAATGTTAGACAGAATAGCCACAGCAAAGACAGACAATCATCGTAGAGGGTGTTTGGCAATATCTTTTGACATATATGGATGAATTCATAAACCGCACATACAAATACAAATACAAATACAAATACAAATACAAATACAAATACAAATACGAATACGAATACAAATACGAATACAAATACAAATACAAATAAAATTCACTACAATTTGAAATCAAAAGTCCGTTTATCGGAAACACACATTTTGTTTATTTTGCCCAATTCAGAAATATTTTCATTATACCTTTAAGTTGTATTTCAAATAATATTTCAAAATATTTCTGCAAAATAGAATCACTTTGATTATAGTGAAGGACGTTGTCGCTTGATGACCTATGAATGTTAGGTAAGCTATATAGAAAGTGAGCGTAAATAGTATTTTATTCAATTATAATTTGACAAAGCCATTAATTTGCTTATATTCCAAATATCACTCGACAATAATTTCACACAGAAAGCTCTTGAACATGTTGTTTCTCTACTCCATCGTTTAATTAATTAGTATGCCCGTTTAATTATCGATTGTTTCACTGGCTGAAAGCTCGACTAAGTTTAAAGCGAATGGCATCCATGTCCGAGTAGAGTGTTTCGGCTTTTGATTTCAGACCATCCAGTTCTCCTAGCCACTGTAAGATACCAGAGACACGCACACTTACATTAGAGCTTACTCACTGAGTTTGAAAGGTATACATGGCCAATTTGTTGTAAAGACGTGGTAAATTGAGATACTTATGTGGTAGGGGTGTGGCAAAGGCAAAGTAAGCTGTAGTCAACAAGCTATGCTGTCAATACAGCTACGCGTATCGGTGTAACAAAGTACAATATAGGCACGGGGAGATATATAATGTAATTTCAGAGTTAGAGCGTGCAGAGTCAGAAATACTAATGTCATCCACAAATCAAGTAAGCTTACAAGAGACAATGAGGAAACATTTTATTTTGTCTGTAAAGTTGATGAAATGAGACATAATCTTGAAACAGTGCAATCTTTTCATGTATATAGAGAGGGTGTACTGATTCTCGCAAAGGGGAGAGTTCACTACAAATGACGCCAGTCTTCAAGAAACGTGGAAAAATGTTAGAAAAAAATGACGACATGGTAACAGAAGTGTACAAAGATATTTTAAACAGATATTTTAGGAAATTTATCAGAAATAAATTCAGTATACAGTACAGAAATACGAAAAAGAAAGGATACGCTGTACAGCACGTCTACCAGCTCTGCACAAAACAACTGAGCACACCATATATCATCATCGTCGTCGTAAACCACAGCCTCTTTTACGGCACCGTCCGTCTGAAATGGGACTGGACAGAAATTACAGGGGGCGGTGATATTTTCAAAACACCAAGGCATGAAAAATATAGACTCCCCTTTAAATCTTTGCACACAAATTCCTGACCCACCCCTCTACCATGCATGAAAAAAGTGACACCCCTCCCCTGACAAATTCTAATGAGTTCACAAATACAATTCAACACACTACGTTTTCCTGAAACTGCGTCTTCACTGTAAAACATAGTACTGTCAGTAGTTAAAAAGGGAAGGGAACTTTAAATAAGTGTATGGCATTGCGTTTACCATATAACCAACTATAGGTTGTTAGATCAGTTTGTTAATAAGTGCAAGCAGTTTTCAAAGCTGGTTCAAAATTTATTATTTTGTTTGGTATAATAAATTGGTTTACAGGTCAGTTAGCCAAGTGTCCAGTTTGTCAAGGTTATTGCAGGGAAGACGTTGGCGATACGTCCCTTGGTCGACTTATTGGCACTATGCCTATACAATGCTTGGAGTAATTTTACTGTCAGTATAATTAGTCCAAGTACAATGTAACAAAAATCCTATCAGAAACGCGTACGTGCAGGTGCCGAGAGCAGTATACGCATAAACACATCCCTGGCCCTGATCAATAATCATGAGAAATTCTCCTTGTCCCTTGGTATAACCACTTTCCAAAACCACTTCCCAAAACAACTTGCCGTTTGCGTTATCAATGCATAAACACAACTTCGTCTGCGCCATTACGTGTACGCCTGCACGATAATGCCATACCATATGTAACTGACGCGCCAGACGTAACTGACGCACAGCCACGTGCACGTACCAGTAACGCTATCTCTCATCATTCTAGTGATGATGATACCTTTAAGTATTCCAGTTGAACGTTATTATGTGGATACGCAATGTGATCCCTTATGTTTAACTTGGTTTACGATTTAAATTTAGCGCCACTGGAAAATTGATGGTTGTTTATATTGTCGATTTTGAATTTCGAAATGGTACCTATTTATTTTGATTATTTAAATTTGATATCATAATGTTGACATCTCTCTAAATTCGCAGATTTCATTAATTATTAAGATAAGTAACTTTCAACATTAAGATAAGTAATTTTCAACATATTTAAGATAAATAAGTTTAGATAAATAAGTGACTTTTGACATTGTAAGATATAAGTATTTTCAGATTTTAGGAGAATTTTAAGACATTTTAAGAGAAAGTTTGACAAGTTTAAGAGAAGCACATTCTGACTTTTTACTGTCAAAATTTGTGACTCAGTAAATTTCACAGTTTTCTATTATGATAAGACAATAAGACAATTATGATAACACAATTAAAAAACAAAAACATTGATCGACTTTTCCTATCTTTAGCAGTTACCTTAAGGAAGTGTGACTTTTGAATTCTCAACACAAAATTCTCAACAACAACAACAACAACAACAACAACAACAACAACAACAACAACAACAACAACAACAACGACAAAACATTCCATAGAGAATTAGATTACATTGTGATATTTTCAATTAACTTTTCCTATAAATTTTGACGGAATGTGTTTTGAGTCAATTTCGCACTTAAATTTTTTTTTTTTTTTTTTTTTTTTTTGGGGGGGGGGGCAAAACAAATTTTAAAGGGGGATATATAGTCAAGACAAATTCACGCGTGTGAGGTCAAATTGATTAATGAGACAGTGCAACAAGTCGGGTTATGAGTGTCACAATAAGTGATAATTTACGACCATAATTATGCCAACTGCTGTGTAGATATGGGTGTTTTAGACTGAAGTTTCAACTGTTGTTTTCTGAATCTAATTAACTGTATGTTATAAATATTTTCTAAACAAAGAAAAGAAAGTGAGTGCTTGTTTTGAAGGGATTGTTTATTGACCATATTTGTATTATGGAATGAAGATTTAAATTTGAATTAAATGTGAAGATGAGGTATACACTTTAGGGCCAGCTTTGATTTGGGTCTGACAAGAAACAGACCTGAGAAAAGCCTTAGATAATCCAAGACTGACTAGACACGGTTCGTGGCTAGGGACAAACTCGTCTATTAGAACAATGGCTTTTGGCCGTAAATGATTTGGGAGCTAAATTGAAATCTCCTGTAAGCTGGCTGTGTACACATCACTTCACCAAAAGTAATTCTTGAGTCTTTAGTGAGTTTCTCCCCAGATTGTATGTCCTACAAGATCCTGGTGCGAACAAGGTGTGGTATGACAGCATGAACTGTGAAGTTTACTCTTGGATCAATTCTAACCATATTTAGCACAGGTGTTGGTGGTAAAGTCCGAACGATTTCTGTGCTTCCAACAGTATTTGCCTTGGTTCAGTGTAGTATAGAGAATCAGAATATGCACATTGTAATGTTGAAAACTAAATGTTGACAAATTAAAGTTGTTACATAGTCGACAACATCAGAATGACAAATACACTGATCTTTTTTTTTACAGGTGCTAATTACTTTGAGGGATGTTTACCAAAGTTCGCCCCAACCCCCAACACACATACACACACACACACGCACGCACGCACGCACGCACGCACGCACGCACGCACACACACACACACACACACATACATACATACATACATACATACATACATACATACATACATACTCTCTTCAGGTGGTGTTTTCCAAAATGAAACCCCTCTCCTCCAGCTAGGTAAAAGTGACCAGCCTTATTAAATAGTATGTCATTGGTGCTGACTGCTATGGCAAACGGCAAGGCTGTACAGCCTGTACACTAAAACAAATGTGTTAATAGGTAAAACTACACTTCCACATTAACACCAAGAGGTACAAATCCCATCTCTCAATGACCATCATTCCCCAAAGCTAACAATTTGTAAACCTCAACATAAAACTTACCATTTCTAGAATAACTATTTATCAGAATTTTTCATGTTGTGTTTATTTCAAATGAATAATTTTACCTTTCAAGTATTTTTTTGAATTTTTACTATCATTTATACTTTTAAGTGTCTTTGAACACGTGTTTGACTATGGATATCGACAATATATGTCCATTATTAGTATTCATATTATTTAAAAGTTCAATGTATGTACAACACAGTAATGTAATTCCTATTCATAAAAAAGAGTCTCTTTGGTATAGATGTCACTTCCTATTCCCAATCCATCGAGTTTAGGGTAGCGGTACACCAAAGTAGTTCTGTGTAAGCGTGTAAAATAATATCTATATTTGTCATATATAAAAGCCTACTTATAAAAGGTTGCTTTTATGGCTGTCTGCAGCCGTGATTAATTTACATATAAATGAAGGATTACATCAATATCAATTTGCATACAAAATGCAGGTATGGCAGTATAATAATAAATCTCACTCTGTTAAATTACTGACTAGACTTGTGCTGTTAAAATATGTTTCTAGGTTACACATATAGTTTCTACATTTCTATTAGGACTAATAAAAAAGTGTGGTTTCCATTACGCTCAATTTTAGAATAGGTGGGGTAGGTAGATTTTATATTTTATTTTTGTGAGTGACTAGTTCAGGTTTTCTACTGTTTTCCAAATTAGTGCGGGGGCGAATGGCAGATTTTTGGGTTTCGTGTGAAATTCGTGTTAATTTTTGCCAACATATCTCATTGTGTTCCTCATCATCTGAGGAATTAAAAAATATATGTTGGCAATTTTTATTTCAATATTAAGGGTAATGTTTGCTTCAATTTCATAAATGATGTAAAATCATGGTTTTTCTGTATATTGATGGCAAATTAAAATATGTGAACTGTACGATTACTTTATATTTGTATAAATGTACTTATGGGCATCCTGTAGACTATAAACTTGTAGACTGTTGTATAATTTTGCATTTTAATCACAATATTATAAATTCTGGCTTCTTTATTTGCATATCATTTGCATATTATGTATGATGCTTCCGGTTTATTCGATTTCCTGTATTGTTTGATGTTGCTGATTGCTATTCTTTCAAAAATGTACGCCAAACATGAATTATTTCAGTTACTATGAATACTCTGGTTGGTTTTTATCTTTTAAAGCACTAGTAAGTCAAAACCTTGACTATGCTTCCCCAGTGTCTTCCCCACATATACGAATAGGGATATTGCATTTTTGGAAAAAGTGCAGCGTCGTTTCACCAGGATGATTCCGCAGCTTGGTGGCTTGAATTATGAGGACAGTTACGCATATTGAAACTGAGAACTTTAGAAACTAGATGAATTAGAGCTGATTTGCTGGAAGTGTATAAACTTTTCCATTTACATATTCTCCTTGATCAAGTTGTATTTATCAAAGTATCTACTTCGACAACAAGGGGATATAGATTGAAATGATTTAAAGACTGATCCAGATTGGATATACCAAAATATATTTTCAGTCAACATGTTGTAAACATTTGGAACAGTTTACCAGAAAGGGTTATTGTTATTACTACACCAATTAAATCATTGTAATTACTTAGTAATTATTTTAATCCAGATTGGATATACGTAAATATTTTTCCAGTCAATATGTCATAGACATTTGGAACAGTTTACCAGAAAGGGTTATTGTGACTACATCAATTAATCATTTTAAAGTGTGTATTGATAACACCTCAGAACAGTAAGGGGTCTATAAAAGCCTCAGTGGCTTCCTTGCCCATGTACATTCATGGGTACATGCATCGTAAAAAAATAATAGCATTCATTTATTGCATAGAACGATCGACCCTTGCCAAATTATATGTCCTTTTGACCAATTTCGGCGTATTGGTGTGGCTTGTTATCAAGTGTACATACACACATTAAAAATATTCCTTTTCAGATCTGGCATCTGGTTTTAATACGTATCTACACATGTAGTATTGAATCCTGGACAGGTACATTCTACACAGGATATAGCGTCCAAGTTTAGGTCTACACAAAATTTGAAATTTTACCTCTCAATATTAGCATACAAGTTACATAATTTGGACCGCTTGCAAATATTAGATAGAACGTTTTTGTTATTTGTTTTGTATGCAGTTCTCCCTCTATGTTCTGTAGAAATATCATGTTAAAAAGTAAATGAATAGTTGTTACAGGCATTTCATGAGTGCTTATTAATTTCCCACTTTGCAATGGTGTCAAAATGAGATAGACTTAGTCATGAAGTTGGCATGTGACTACTTATTCCCAGCAATGAAGGTTATTTGTGTATGAGAATTACCAAAAGATGTAGAAGGGTACATTCCATGTTGTTTACGTTGAGGATTTGAATGTCAGATTTTCTTTGAGTACTAAAACACGTGGAATGATAGCTAACAGTGCAATAAAATTTGATTTAAGATACTATTTTCTGGTGGGTTGGTGGTTGGGGTTGGGTGGTACATTAGAATGTGTCTCTGCTGTTACTTTCAACCTTTATTCATGACTGACCAAGAGGAATTTCGTTGCGTAATCGAATGTAAGAGTGCCTTCACGCTGAATAACTAAACTAAATATGCATATATTCATATTGTTCCTTTGAAATACTATAAAAGAAATTCTTCAGATACTGGATTTATCATCTTTATTTTATACTATATTGTCCTTAATTTATTCTGTTTAATTTTAGAAGTTCGATGAAATAACGTAATCAAATGTAACAGTGGGGAACACGTCTATTCATGTTGTTCCTATGAATTGACATGTAACGCCAACCAAATAGCTATACTAGTAGAAATGTAGACAATGCATACGACATAATGGCGTGAGTGAGAGACTAGACAATAGTTTTAAATAAAAATAATTAGGTCTATTCACTCGAATACATATCTTTGTATAGTTATGATTCAATTGATGCTATGCTATTGATCAAAAATATGTTTATACCAGGTGTAAACTGAATGCCTTCAGTAAAGGCAAAACTTTGCATTGCTGCTCCTTCACGCCTTGTCGAAAGAAAAATTCTGCGCTACCAGACATGATATTGCATATCCATTAGTTACTACATCAATAAATAAAACGTAGCTTTGGAACTCATTGTTCATATCCTCTTCTGTAAAAGTTGAGTTTGCCGCTGTATTTTCAACCCACTGTAACTTTCACTAGAGTTTAGTTCACTATACGATATGTCATATTTGACCATGTCTTTCCATTGGGGTAAATCTTTAGCAGAGGATGTGTAAATGTGGTGAGTATATATGAGACGAAGTGACACCTTTGACTTAATTCACCTCCTGTGACCTCTCCCCTGGGGCTGTGAAGTCGAAAGTATCACTTTGTCTCGTACTACCCCTTGACAGAGATGGTAGTTAGGTGGGTCACAGGTAGGGTAAAGCTTGGGTAAAGGTGGGTAAATTTGACTTTTCGTATAGTTAACCTCAACTGAATCTCTTCTTTCGTGTCAGTAAAATCAATTTAATACTAGGCAATAATTTTGAAAAAAAATATCAATCAGGTCTACCACTCAAGTAGTTGTTTTGTCAACTACTATAGTATTTTTGTCCTTGTTACCACGTCTACTCAAATAAAACCTATCTAAGAGTACCCATTCATTCTCATTCAGGCTACTAGCCTACCATCCACAGACACCACCACACGATCTAGGTTAGTGTAATCTGTTCACCCTATGAGATTCGCCAAGTTTTATTACAAAAGGGCGATGGATATATTCACTTGTTTCAAAGATGATGGATTGAATCATGGATTCATGGGTTTTCATTGCCTAACCAATGGTTAAGAATAGGGTCTTGGGGCCAAATTTTATTTTAGCCCCCTCAGACTAATTTTGAAGATAAAAATTGCCAACATGTATTTTTTTATATGTGGTCCTATAATGAACGTAACCATATATGTTTCATAAAATTAACATGCATTTCACACGAAACCCCATATGCCCCTGCACTAAATGGTCTCTGTGTTTTTTATTTCTTCCTATCTGATGTACAGTCATTACAGATTTGAAGAACAGTTTTATATTGTCTTTTTAAGTTGATGTCAGTGTCCGCATCCACTATTTCTCGAATACGTAAAAAAGTTTAGGATCGGCAGTGAAAAACGAGGTGGGGGCGGGTAACCGGGACCAAACAATTATTTTTCTTTAGGCCATATCAACATCTCAGTAGTAACTACAAAAGCTGTTATAGAAGGAGTGAAAATTTTCCGTCGAAATTTGAGAGAATAAAGTTCAGCAGTCGCATTGGTGCGAGAGCACCCCCCCCCCCAACATCCCCCAAACGAAAGAAGTTCGCTCATTGAGATCGTCCCTTTTATTTTATTTGCATGGCTTTTTACAGACATGGTATGCTAATTAGCTGATTATTAAAATCTCATTTCGCGCCCCATTCCACCACTCTTTCCACATTTTCCTAGCATAAAAGTCTGAAGAACGATGCACTAATAATTATTTTTCATGCAATTAGTTCACGGTTGGGTCCCCTTTTTCGCTAGATTCACTAGACTATATATTTACAATAACAGCCACAGGCGTTCTTGGGGTTTAAAATCGACGTGGTTTTGAATATATGATATGATATGGTGTTCCTTGACAGAGTCTGCTGTCACATATAACTTTATTACTATTGCTATAGATCCATTGTACAACAATCAAGATAATGCAAAATTCACGATCGACCTTGCCTGGACGCAGCTGACCAATCAGAATCCAGGCTTTGGTAGCTCCCACTTAGTTGACAGACGGAGGCTAAGTCTGTGCCCGAACAGTCAGCACGATTTCACCGATTTGGCCGGTACAATATAGCTAGGGAAGGCTCATTTGATAGAAGGATAAAGTGCAGCTACATCGCCATCGTAAATAGTAAGTTACTTTGAGGAATTATAGTGCTGTAAATTAGAGATGTGCATATATTTCATTGTAAAATGGCAGACGTCCTAGTTTCACACGCTTTCTTTAAAGAAGAGGAGCAGAAATTTGACGTACTTTAGATTCATCTTGTGTTTTTGTTCTAAATTGCATATATTCGGCGAAATTTAGTTCACGTGCACTAGCGCACACATTCTCTGTACTTAGGCCTAGAAAACTGTATAGTTCAGATCACACTCAAGTTTAGAATAGGTTGGGTAGGTAGATTTTTTATTTCATTTTTTTATATATATGTTTTTCATGTGTGAGTGTCTAGTTCAGGTAGTTTTGTGTTCCGTTGTTTTCCATATGGTCACTATGTTATTGGTTTCTTCCCACTAGATGTCACATTCCGCATGCACTATTTCTTGCGAGACTTGAAGTTCACAATTTTCTCGATTTTATTATATTTTTCTCGAACACGTAAAAAGAAGTTTAGGGTCAGCGTGAAAAACTGGGTGGGGTCGGGTAAACGGAAGCAAACATTTTTTTCTTTACGCCTTATCAACATCTTAACTACAAAAGCTGTTATCACCGAAAATTTTCCGTCGAAATTCGAGAAAATGATGTTCAGCAGTCGCTTTGGCGCGAGAGCCCCCCCCCCCCCAACATTCTCCAAACGAAAGAAGTTCGCTCTTTGAGTTCCTATTCTGTGACATTGTGCGATCGTCCCTTTTATTTGCATGGCTTTTTACACACACGGTATTTAAAAAATGCATAGATAAGGGATAGTTACGATTCTTTTGTCTGGTCAGACGGAGATGTTCCACGAAGCGATCACCAAGACGACGTACAGTCGAACCTATATGTAATGCAATACACTACGTTAGTACTAATACAAGTAAAAATACTTGTAACAGCCACACTGTTCTTAGGGCCAAAAACATGATTAGTATTAATAATGAAACAACATGTATCACATCGAGTACGATCGCATGGAAATGAACCAACATTAACTTCTAATCCATATTGTTCTGTATGGACCACCATAGCTCGACTTAAAACTCATCATTTTTAGAATAGCTATTTATTAACATTTTCCATCTTGTTTTTAGTTCAAATGATTAATTTTGACTTTTAACCTTTTTTTTGCATTTTTAGTGTCATGTATATTTTTAGTAAGTGTCATTCAACACGTGTTTTGACTATGGATACCGACATTATATAAATAATCAACAACTATTATCATTGTTATTTATATTACCTAAAAGTTTAATGTATGTAAAATACAGTAATGTAAATGCAAGTCTATTCATAAAAGAGTCTCTATGGTAACATTTGTCACTTCCTACTCGCAATCCATTGATTTAGGGGTAGGGGTACACCAAAGTAGTTATGTGTAAGCAAGTGTAAAATAATATCTATATTTGTCATATATAAAAACCTACTTATATAAGGATGCTTTTATGGCTGCCTGCAGCCGTGACTAATTTACATATAAATGGGGATTACATCTGAAAATATTAATTTGCATACAAAAACGTAGGTATGGCATTACTATAATAATGAATCTCTCTCTCTGCTAAATTACTGACTAGACTTCTACTGTTACAAATGTATTTCTGGGTTACAGATATACTAAACTACATGTTTTATTAGATCTAATAAAAACAACTGTGTTCTTTCAATAACGCTCAATTTTAGAATATGTGGGGTAGGTAGATTTTATTTTATTTTATTATATATTGTTTTTTCGTGTGTGTGAGTATCTAGTTCAGGTTTTCCACTGTTTTCCAAGTGGTCTTTGTGTTATGTATTTCTTCTTATCAGATGTACAGTTTGGAAGAACAGTTTTATGTTGTCCTTTTAAGTTGATATCAGTTTCCGCATCCACTATTTCTCGTAAGACTTCACAATTTTTTGCGATTTTGTTATTTTTTCTCAAATAGGTAAATAAAAAAAGTTTAGCGTTGGCCATTAAAAGCTAGGTGGGGTTGGGCAACCGGAATCAAACACTTGTGTTCTTAGGCCTAAGGTACTATTTTAGCATTTATCATGTCTTGTTCTTGGTTGAATATAATTCTCTGTAGAACAATTGAACAAAATGACGATATACTACATAAACACAAAACAAACAAAAAACTACCTTCTGAACACATGAAGTGGTTTACTGGCGACAATTTGTCAGTGTCTGTAACATATAAAAATGTTGCTAATGTTCTGGAATGTGGTCTGATATTACGGTACCTAACCCTAACACTACTCTTAACCCTAACCCTAACCGATGTGGCAGCAGTGGGATGCCAAATCCCCCCCCCCCCATGCAACTATTACAATACATGTATAATGAGTCAAGTAAAAGTGACCATTCCTTTATCAAACTTTCTAAAATATTGCCCTCCCTGAAAACTGATTTGTAAAATGTGACCCCTCCCCCATTCCCCGGACAGTCCCCTTGTAACTACTGAAGGCTACCTAAGCTTACTAATCTTTCCAATTCTGTTCAAGGTCTGTTCAACTCAGTGACCTTCTGATCATGGATCGGTTTCAACGAAACCTTGCACAACAGACACATACTGAATCCTGTCCAGGTCTACATCACTTTATTTCATGACCTTCGCAATAATAACTAGATATAACAAGTCGTATCTGTTGATAAATTCGGAATATGAATGAGCAATTTGAAAAGTCGAAGACTTATTCTATTATAAGAAGGTTCATTCCACAATTACCCATCACTGTTATCTTTGACACTGATTGTTGTTTCTTTCAGAATGGGCTTTAGTTGCTTAGTGTATGTTTCTTGAATGTTTATGCACATGACTACCCAACACTTGTCTTTATAAAATACATTACAATTTTGCTGTTACCAATGGCATGGTCTTGGTTGTTAGGAAATTGTTTATTCTTTTATTAAATACTCATTCCCTAGGGTACCACCAACACTGTAGCTATTGCATAATCCTGTTTTGTTATGAGACTTCACTTTCATTAAACAATGATGACATACATTCCACATATTTCCTAATTTTGACCGTACAATCCATTTTCAGGGAGCAAGAATCCCAAATATTTGTGATCGAAATGGAGGCTTGTAATGCAGGATCAACGAGTGATGCTCCAAGACCAGTACATGTAAATCATCGAAGATTAGATGATCAAGAGAGTTATTTTGATGAAAGCCATAAAGACGGGAAGTTGTTTCCATGCACTGTTGTCTTGCTAAAATGTAAACTTGAACTGACAGAAAAGCATTTTGTCAAAGCATTGGATATGGTTAGGCAGCGTCATACTTCCCTTAGAGCTCGTATTGTTGCTGTTCAAGATGGTGACAATATTACGAAGTACTTTCATGAGATGCCACATGAGGAGGCTTTAGATCTAGAGACCGTCTCAGAAGGCGTGGATGACTGGGGCAAGGTGATTTCACGAGAGTGTGCGACACCCCCTAACTCTGGGCAAGGACCATTGTGGAGATGCAAACTACTACAAGGCTATTGGGAGGATGTTCAGAAGTCAGAAGAAACCGAGACTAGATATTACAAGACAGGCTTTGTTTTAACAGCTCACCATGCAATCATGGATGGCAGATCGCTTTGGATTTTTTCGTCTGAAGTGATTGATAATCTTAATAAGATCATTAATAGAGAAAACCAAGATGAGATTGAAAGTCTACCGTTTCCTCCTTTTTATGAAGATTTAATTTCAGAGCCCAGCGAATTAAAACGTCATACATGTACAGTTACTCCTGCTGTAAGTCAAAGAAATGAGGCTAGTCTCAATCAGAATGAATACTCAGTCAATAGTCATACAAGAACAGAGACCCAAATCTTTCCTTTCATAATTGACAAGGCTTTAACATCAAGATTGGTACGGAAGGCGAAGGAGCATGGTATTGCTGTTACAGGTGTTGTAACAGCTGCAGCAGTTATGGCGTTGACATCAGTCCTACAAGATGATGCAATTGACGTTGTACGATATGCTGTCATGACCAGTCTTAGAAGACATTTCAAAGGAAAACATTGCGAAGAATTTATTGCAAATTATGTTTCCAGCTTAATGCTTGCTGCAGAAATAACATCAGAATCAACTGGTCCACGAGGTTTCTGGGAAATTGCCCGTGGGATACATAAAGACATACACAGTAGCCTTGAAGCAGGGAAGGACTTACAGGTGAAGAAGAAACCACCGAATTGGCCAGAACTTAAAATACAAAAGAAATCTTCAACAGCCTTGGAATCTGTTGTTGAAGAACCAACTCAAAAGAGATTGGTTGCAAACATGATTAGTAACGATACGTTATCTTTCACAATGAGTAATATCGGTAGGCAAGAATGTGTTCAAGGGTCTATGGTTAATTTTGATTCCTGTTATTGGACAGTTGCTAGACAAACTGATCCATTTATTCATAATCTTGTTTCTGTCAATGGAACGATGTTCTGGAGTCTTACTTACCGTACAGATATTGTGTCCTTAGATCTTGTCAAAGAATATGGCAAAGAAATCCAGGCCATTTTAGAGACAGTTTGTTAAAGCCACAAGTAGCTGTAACTAGAGGGCTTGGAGAGGCGGGGACTATTTTGCTAGACGGAAGCAGTATGGGGCGAGATCATCGCCAAATTAGAATTCCTTTGTGTATGATTTTGTTATATTTAGTTGTCTAATCCCTATGATATCACTTTTACCTTTATTTAGTAGTTATTTCAATAGTAATTTACCAAATTATCATTATTTTATCATTATTTTATAATCAATTGACTGTTTTATTATGATTTTATATTTACTTGATAAATATTCTCTTATGATTTGACGATATTATTATTTTGTCATTTAATTATTAATTAACGGTTTTATCCTTATTTTGAAGTTGTATAATCAATATGTTATCATTATTTGAAGATGTTATATCATTATTTGATTATTAATTGACGGTTTCATCCATATTTTGAAGTTATTTAATCAATATGTTATCATTATTTGATGGTGCTATAGCTAATTTACCATTATTTGTCATCATGTCCTCACTCTCTATGACTTTAAAATGAAGCATTAATTCCATAACAATCCCAGTGACAGTTAATTTGAAAGTAAAGTTGTCAGAAATGTAATGGTTCATTTTTGCATGTTTGAAGATGGCTCTCACAGGTTGCACAGTCCTGTTTCCCTCGCATTCATCCTGTGTCTCGAAAATGTACAGAACCATGATCGAACTCAATTAACTTCACTCACCGCTATCGTGGCTACGAGTGTGATGACTACTTAGAATCAGCGTGATTTTTCTATCTAAATTGGATATAAACTCCACTGAAAGATAAATTTACAAGATATCCCTAAACTCATGTTCTTTGTAGAAGTTTAATTATTCTGAAATATAGCTCAGGAAACAAGTACCTGTGGTCTCCCTACTCTCCCAGAGAACACTTTCAGGGTTTGATATCTTAGGGGAGAACCATTTGATTTCGGGGGGGGGGGGTGGAGGGGTGAAGGAAGTGGGTATGACAGCAATTTTCCCCCATCACTGTGATAGCATTTTTTCTATTGTCAGTCCTGCATCAAATTATTTTTTCCATATGCAATTTTTTTTCTCTCGGTTACCAATTTTGTAACGCGCAGTCCAAACCTATACCTACATTATTACATGTCATTGGCTCACAACTAACTTGTTCTGTGTATGTAGCACTAAGTAGCTATAGCAGTTTACAAACCATGCTCCTGCTATTTAAATTTTATGTATAAGAGATTGCTGGTAAAATATTTGATATTTGTCAGCCACTCCATTTGTTGAATGTTCCTCTCGTGACACTTTATCATTGACATTCTACTCTGGCAGCAGGCTGAGATATATTTGTCTTTTTTAACTTCTGAGTTTAAAACAAATATATATATATATATCTCATATGTTGCATCCATATTTTCTTCTATGCTATGTACTAAAATCAGTTTACATAAAATAGTAAGATATCACTTAGGAACAATGGAAAGATGGTCATATTAAAGAAAATATTTTCAGTAAAGTGGAAAAGCAAATTTGAAACATGCAATATAGTATAGCATATCAGTATACCACATTAGTAAAAGCTGTGTTATGGAAAGAGCTGATGAATATGACCATATGTTCCTTGTGTTGTGATAGTGCATGCAATCATTGGAATCGGAGGGCCTTGCTCTGAATGCATTTTGACATGTTTGTTGAAACTAATTGTTTTCACATAGCAGAGGAAATGGCCAATTTACAGTAATTCTGGTCCTGGATATTTTCAACTTTGAAGCTGCTTTTTTACACATTAATTAAGATACTGCCCTTCAACTCTTACATTGATGTATTATTTCGTATGTAAGGATTTTAAAATCAGACAATTGTTTGTTACATGTATTAATTTGTTAACAACTTTCTCAAGCCATCACGGGATCAAATCTCTTTTTTCTCCTTCACTTGCCGACACCCCCCCCCCCCGCCAAATCCTTCATCATCACCTCCAGAAATGAAATGGTTCTCCCCTTATTTCAGTGTACTGGGATTGCTGCTCGGAGTTCGCGTTGACCAAAGTGTTCCAGGGTTATGGTAATGGCTTTATTTATGCCATTGAAAACACGGGGAGTAATCAAGGTTACAGCTTGGTATACAAGTTGTCGCTATATGGAGAGTCAAACTCTAAAGTTCAAGTCAAAACCCGGATATCTTCGAACACATTGTACAGCATCAAAGGCGCCATTTCATTCTTGGAGTGCCTATTTAGTATTTGAGTACATAGTGTTACAAAGTATATAACTGTATTATAAATTATCATAGATACATTGGCAAATAGTTGCCAACAGGATCACAAGGTAGTATACAGTCATACTTTAAACGTACCAGTCCTTATGTCCTTGTATAGCACAACCCTTCCGAATTTGAAATTTTCCACTTTGAGTGAAACTCCCATGACTGTTCAATTGCCCCACATAAAAATTATGGAAAATGAGTCGCAACAAACCTTGGGCAGGGAAAATAATATCAAAATCGACTTAAATCGTGCTGCCACTATGCTTCGTGAAAATTCTAAAGTTTTTCTCACTCCAATGGATCAATTTAAAGAGGAAAATATCAAAATTAGTGATAATCCACTGGGTTTTACTTTATTCTCAACCCCGACTTGGATACCATTGGCATTGTCATGTTTTAACTTAGCACTAACAATGTATCTGATGTGGAAAATGAGAAATTTGAATATAGCATTACAAATATTAATGACTAGAAAAGTTGATGCACAGTAAATTTATTGGTTTAAATCTACGATCCCACCACCTACACAAGCATTTGAACCTACGCAGAACACCGATTATATCAAATATATTATTGAAGCACTGTGTATCTTTGCTCTCTGTTTGATATTCATGGCCACCTACAAATACTGCCTTCGTACATTTAGACAATATTGGCGAAAACTAACAATTAAGAATAGAGATCATGAAGAGGGTCCTGTTGAGATGTCTAGCATTCCGATGCTACCCACTCAATCTAATGATAGTATGAACAATAGTAGTACCCTTGACTGTTTGTACGATTCATGACAACCCCTTAGAAGGCCCCTTCATTCATGAAAATAAGGACGCACCTAATGCGAATATTGACATACCAGACGTGACTAATACACGGCCTCATAGTGTTGATGCTAGTAAATCCAGCGCTAATAAGACCTTACATACTCCGGTTAAACATGATAAGGCTAATTCACAGTGTGACCCCTTGAGTTTAACTTGGTTTACAATATAAAGGTAGCGTCACTGGAATTTTGATGGTTGACTATAGTCAATTTTGATTTCTGACTTTGAAATTATTATTAATGGTACCTATTTATAATGATGATTTCAATTTTGACGTCAATTTGTGACATATTATTGAGTTTTTTTTGAGTATAATTACTTTTGAACATTATTACTTATTGAAATGAGAACATTGAACTCTGAATGTTGAGATCATTTCAACTGTGACTGTTGAAATAATATTGAACTCTGAACGTTGAGATCATTTCAACTATGACTGTTGAAATAATATTGAACTCTGAATGTTGAGATCATTTCAACTATGACTGTTGAAATAATATTGAACTCTACACTGTGAGACAACTTTGAACTTCTACTGATAAGAAGAAACATTTTCAACCATGGACAACTTGAGTAATAATTAAGATAATGCGTTAAGATTAGATAAATGATATTTTAACTTGTTGAAGACAAGTATTTTACGTTTATATAAGCCACTTTTTCCATTTTAAGATATTTAGATAAGAGTGTTTACGATTTTAGGATAAGTATATTTTAACTTTCAATGCCGACGTGTGATTTTCTGTCGACATAAGTGATTTCAATAATTTTATTAACATACTTTCATTAACATTCTAACATTTAAGTGATTTCAGAGACTTTAAACTTTTACTAACATTTTAACATTTTAACTACAGCAAAAACAAACAAAAAAAACAAAACAAAACAAAAATTAATTATTACCAATTTTCTATTCTTTGATTACATTTTACCTTACACAGAATGCCTTTGAATTTTGAATTTTACTCAAATTATTAACATTTCTATACCTTTTATTACTCTTTCATTATTCTTTTCAATTTCAATTGCTTGTTTTGGGGACAAAACACTATGGAGTAGGGGGTGGTGTTACAAAGTATATAACTGTATTATAAACACAGTAATTGTATCTAGGCTACCCGACCGTGTGAGGTCTAATTGATTAATGAGATAGTAATACGAGCTAGGCCATGTTAGTACTTGTAATTAAGTGAATGTTGCAAGTGTCACTACAAGTGATAAATCACAACATTTAATGAATTCAGCCTTAGTAGTAAAGGGTATTTTCAAAATAGTTTATCTCTGAATTAAATTAACTGTAGTTCATAAACACTTCCTATATAAGGAAAAGAATTGAAGTTTACTGTAAACATGTTATTTACTAACCATATTTGAATTACGGAATGAAACTTTGAATTTGAATAAAATGTGAATGAAGGGTGTATGCAAAGGGCCTACGAATACAGGAGAGATCTTGCGGGGCGGAAGAGAGCAACACGTCTGGATTTACGGTGACTGATCAGCGTCGTAGTAGGAATACTACGGAGAACTAATTGTTTCTATCTGGTTTGAACTGCTGTAAGTGAAGGAAAACGAATCCAAAGCTCTCGTATTGTTGGTTTAAGCATACATCTTCTTCACCAAAAGTAATATCTTGAGTGCTTGTGAGTTTATACACTGAATACGTATCCTGAGATTCTGGTACCTCTGAGATTGACTGTGTGCGTCTGAAGTTACAACTTGAATTTGGTCAATAACTATCAACACCAAAGACAAGTCGGTAACAATAGCAATAGCAATTTGTGTGTTAGGTTAGAGTTGGGGTTAGTTTTTACTTTCATACAATTCATCACTGGCACCTGGTATATATTGAGGGCAGTTTTAACTGGTGATTGAACTTGCCAATTGTGTTTAAATCAATTCGTCATTGTCAAGATAAAAACTTGTTCTAAATGAAATTGTAGAGGCATTATGGTATTGGCTACATCTTAATGTATTAACCGAAGCCATAAAAACATTGAAAATAATGTACAATTGTTATTAATATACTGCACAGAGAGTTGCATTCGATTTGTTAAAGCCACAAGTAGCTGTAACTAGAGGGCTGGGAGAGGAAGGGACTGTTTTCATAGACGAAAATAGTCAAATGATTGTAGCGAAAGTGTTGTAAGACGTAATAACATTAATTTCGATAGGTTACATCAATTCGCTAAATTTTGAATCAGCGAAATTTCTGCAACCTAAAGAGTATGTATTTCTGTAACTAAAGGAAAGGCTAAAATTGAAAAGAATATTTCACACGGTTTGTTTCAGCGTACCAAAAAGCCTTGGTACTTCAAAGGTAAACGAACTATACCGCAAACAAGCATGTGAGGCTGAGCAAAATGTGGCAGCATGCAGCAGTAGTTGCCAGTAAAATCATCTAGCCAGTCTGTAAGGTACGCCTTGAAGGGGTGCCCTCACACATCGGTCAAAAGGAGGCCGGTGAGGACGCGACAGAACAACACGACGTATCTTACAGTCTATATCTGGTCTGAGTTCATACACAAAGCAGAAGGGACTGTCGCCACAGCTCATCATCAGATAAAATAAATTTAAACAAGACCAAAAAGCTACATCAGTGCACGAACATTCGAACAACAATATTGGTCGACAAAGTGTGCATACTTCAAACCCCAAAAACAACAACTATACGAGAGAGAGAGAGAGAGAGAGAGAGAGAGAGAGAGAGAGAGAGAGAGAGAGAGAGAGAGAGAGAGAGAGAGAGAGAGAGAGAGAGAGAGAGAGAGAGATGCAACGATATTTCGATTGGAATGGTGTAAGAAGCTGCCACTTCATATTAGATGTACCTGTGAGGGAAAGGATTCGGGTACACGGGTATGCATTTGGAGGGATTTCTAATTTGTAAAATGGGTAGGTGATATATTTGATGTCCTGTAATTTGGGGTATTTTATGAGGTGTAAATATATCTCCTTTGTTACCCTCTTATCAATCAAACATGCTGTACAGTATATCAGATCGATGGAAAGTCATGTTTGTGTTTGTCAGGTTTGCAACACCCACATATAAGAAAGAAAACAAATGGCTTCATAATGAATCCGTAAAACGAAAGACAAATGTGGCACATTTTTCTGACTTACAAATACTTCTTAGTACTGTGCAGATAATATTTGAACTTTCCAAATGAAATTTACGGACCACTGACCTACCTCATTATAAGTTGTGATACTGTGAAACGTAACGAATGTACTGACACCTCCAAGGATCGCCCCAACACCAGCTACACAGACTATATCAAGTGGTATTCCAACACCTGTAAACCATGTCAAACCAATAGCTAGAGAAGGAGAAATTATCAATTTGCATATAAGTTTACGATATAACTGTGATATTAAAGGCCTAAAAAATAATTATTTGGTTCCGGTTACCCGACACGACCTAGTTTTTCACTGCCGGACCTAAACTTTTGTAAATAAAATAAACTCATGGAAATTGTGTGAAGTCTCGCCAGAGATAGTGGACGCGGAAACTGACATGAACTTAAAAGGACAATCTGTAATGGCGGTACATGTGATTGGAAGAAACCAATAACACATAGGCCATTTGGAAAACACATAACTACTTGACCTAGACACTCACAACTGAAATGAAATAAAATAATTAAAATAAAATAAAATAAAAAATCTACCTACCCCTCCTATTTTAAAATTGAGCGTAATTGGAACCATACATTTTTTTTCTTAGGCCTAAGGCGTAAAAAAATTGTGTGGTTCCGATAACATTGAATTTTAAAATAGGTGGGGTAGGTAGATTTTTTATTTTATTTTATTGTGTATTTTTTTCATGTGTGAGTGTCTAGTTCAGGTTTTCCATTGTTTTCCAAATTTGCTCTGTATGTGTTGCTTATTCCTTCATATCAGATGTACAGTCATTACAGATTGGAAGAATATTTTTATATTGGCTTTTGTTGATGTCAGTTTCCACACTCACTATTACTTACGAGACTGCACGTTTTTCGCGATTATTATTTTTTTGTAAAAAAAGGGTTAGGATCGGCGTGAAAAACTAGGTGGGGTCGGGTAACCAGAACCAAACAACTTTTTTTATTTGATCTAAAGAGAGAATATGCAAGGCAAAGCAAATGCAGAGATTTCACACTGCAACTGGTGTACTTCACACCACTGCACTGACTCAGAGGTTGTCGGTTAATATATGAAATAAAACTATCGTCCCACAACATAATTATATCACACAACATTGCAGCTCTCTCTCCAGCACAAGATATTCCCGTCACAAAAATTTACATGCTCATTTATTTTTACAACATGCGATCTTTTCGTAAAGTAATATATATATACTCCAAACCGCATTTCAAAAGTAAACAAAAGCATCATATATATGTGAAAAGCCTGTCCTAAAAAGACATGTCAAACAAACAAAGAAACAAAGAAACAAAGAAATAACGTTAAATTTCTCACCACCTGCAGCAATAGTGTATGTAACCCCTGTAGTTGTCGTTTTTTCTTCAGACAATTTCTTTTCATACCGTACAAATGCATATTCTTTCCTAACACTCTGTAAGAGATCTTTCACATTGCCTATCAAAGTATGAACACTTGCAAGCAGTTTAAGGTCCGATGGTTTGAAGTCGAAGTATTTTCCATTTTGTAGTCGTTGTTCAAATTCTAGGATGACATTTTACTTGGCAAGCCACTCAGTGTGAATCTTTTCCAGACGGCTTTCTAATACTTTAAAATTGTGCCTGAGTTTGTCCTGTATTTCTGAAACAAGGCATAACTCGTCGACAACATAGATGACACTGGCCCCAAACACGGAGTATGCTACGATGTTGTTGTGGATAGCAGCTGGGAGATACTTTTCCAGTTGAACCCAAGCTTTGTCTGACGCCGTATTTTTCAGCAAATTAAATATGGCATTTTGAAGATTAATCAATATTGATCGGTAGAAATCGTTTCCAAAGTCAGTGATCTCCGACCCGCCATTTCCAGAGTTCGTAATAAAATCGTCCAGCTTGAACTTCGCTTCTTTATTGTGAATATTCTCACAACAGAGCAAACTCGTGACTGTCTCGACTGTGCATAGTTATCTTCTTTGGCTTGAACGACGGACATGCCCGACACAACGAATAATGATGTGAAAGCCAAAACAACGCTACTGGCCATAGAAACGAAGTGAGATCGCCTGCTGTATACTGCTAGTTATTTTTCTGCTGTGACGTTTCCACCAACACATCTAATGTGAAAGATACGTCTTTTCCGTCTAAACAAGTTTAGCCTCCCTAGCTTGATAGTAAACAATAACGGATGACAAAACTACTGGGGAAAATCCCACTTTGAATTCAGCTTTGGTAGAGGTGTGCGGTCCTTACTGTTCGTCCCAGAACCCATTTTGACTAAACAACAATACCCAATTTTAGACCATTACAGGTTTTAGAGTATCAAATTTTATACCAAAACACATGGTTAGTAGTTCTGTATGTTGTGTTTACGGTATCAGGGTTTTCACAGTCTAGCAACAAATGAAGTGAACACACCAACACTAATTATGTTGCAAACATTTAATTGCACACGTGTTGAGGTCACATTGCTTAAACGAGACAACACGATAGGTCAGGTCGACGTCATGTTATTCTCAGTCAGTCAGTCAGTCAGTCAGTAAGTGGAGGTTAGGTGCTATACTGACATTGTTGTTACTAAACTACTCTTTTACTCTAAAAACTGTATACGTATTTTACCAACATTTTCCTTAATAGATAAAGAAAGTGATTGTTTGTTCCAAAAAGGTTGTTATCTAACCATGTTTGTATTATGCCTAAAAAATAATTGTTTGGTTCCGGTTACCCGACCCCCCCCCCCCCCTCCTAGCTTTTTATTGCAGGTGACAGAAATGTAATTTACTACATAAAATCATCGTTCTATGAATTTAATATAACGATTACTTATAGAACTGGAGATACAAATAGCATCGCAATTTATGAATTATATTATACCATGTTAGGAGAATAGCTCATCAAACCTCTTTCATTTCTTTAAATCCCATGTTAAACAGCGGTGAACGTTCACGTGAGGAGACTAGACGAATTTAGCAAATGTAGCTGTGTGTCAATTATATCGGACTACCCTATTTGAGAAGTAAGAACGAGTTTACCCTTTAGCCACACCACTGACACGGATTCAACTCAGTGCATTGACATTTTAATGACGCCACAATGTCATCTACATATATACTTAAGACTGTAGGGATGGGCGGGGGTTTGGGTGAGGGTGGGGGGTGGGGCTACTCCCCTTTTTGACTAAATACGTATATGTGCCGCCCTTTGAGGTTGTTTTCTAGCTCTTTGGGCTAAAATGGCATTTGTTTTGGTCGATCAGAGGGGTCTAATACTACATTATTTTCTACAGTACTTGATCTAAATCATAAATGTTGGCTCCTGAACGAAACAGTACATTTTGTGAGCTACCATTTGCTCAAAACTCGCGCTAACAGTAGACGCTGGAGAGTTATGCTATGGACGTTGTCATTCCAATTTTTTAATAGTGTAAAGGGTGTCATTCCACACTCTAATTATAGTAAGTGGTGTCATTCTAACTTTTTTTTCCCAAAAAGTAAATGCTGTCGGTCCAACTTCTAAAGTTTCATTTTTTTCAGTAATTCCACTTGTCGTATTAGTTGAAGTGCCATCCTCCAGCTCAGTAGACGACTATCACCTCTGGTGAACCTACATTTATACCATGAGTCACGGCACTAACTAATCACATGACCTTTTCCCCCTGCTTTTTGGTCACTGTAGATCTCATGTTCCTGCCAGTACACAGTCACACTATAAGCTAATTCCTAACCGTTGGGGGCGGAATGACACGACTTTATCTTAAGTCTAGTACAGCCCTGGGGTACAGCCACAGTCACTTGTGAGCTAATATTCTATTCAGGGATTGTCATAATACAAAATAAAATAGGGTATGTTGACGCGTTATGCAACCGAGGTCGGATCAAGCACTTGTCATGTCAATTTGAACGAATCATCTGATTTACCATTCAGTAAATATAACCATCATATAACCACCCACAACATGTAACAGTGAATTTAAACATTTTTCTATAACTGACAACTAATTTGCAACAACATTGATACAAAACGCGGTTTCTATCACGTTTTCGAAGGAGTACATCGATATGTTTAAATCAACCCGCCATGTTCGAGCTGAAAAAAAGGCATGACGGGGCATAATTACCTCATTCTACTTTGATGATTTCAAAGGACTTTGCAAGAAAGCGTGTACACGTCGCGTTCTTGGTTCAGGCTGACGATTTGACCCTGAGACTGGACTGGCGTACTCTGAAATAAAATCACCACGTTCAGCTCGTAATAATGGTTTGAATGGGCAAATCACTTTACATCAACAGGTACAGGCCGAGTTTAGACGGTTTTTACTTTGGTTAGTAATCCAAAATACTTTACATAAAACCATGGCTAAACTAATCAAGTATAGTGTTTACAAGGGTTCTTGTAGCCGTGACGTGTCACTTTTTACCAACCATCCAACTCATGCGTTGTTCATGTAATGGCAGGGATTTACTCAGATTCTCAGATTTGTTGATACGTACCAACAATTATGTCATCAAATCTTTCATATATTATATCTAAATACCAGGATTGAGTTATACCAGTATCAAGTGACGAATGAGTGCTTCAGTAAATATAATACAATATGTAACACTTCATAGGCAACAAACATTCCGTCCAAAAACCGTCTAATCTTAGCATGTGCCCCTTTAACCTTGGGTGGTTTTGTGTTTTTTTTAAAAAGATGACGCAAAGAGCGCTATTCACATGCGGATTTGATTTGATTTGACAAAACAAACAAAACCAAAACTAGTAACACATCCCCAATCTATACCACCATTACAGAAAGACAATTCAATATTGTTCAATGAACTATTAATGAACTGTTAATACAGTGAACATTACAAATACATTATTTGTTAAAGGTATTACTTAAATTCAAATTTAATTATTATGATTACAATTTTAATTCAGGGTAACTTAAAATAGCACTGCTATCATAACATACAGTCAACATCACTTATTGGACGCATTACAGAAGAACAAAATAGCATTTGGACCTTTTTATAAATAAAAGTCAACAGCAAAATAACTTTACAATGACTGTAACCGTGTTGTCCCAGTCTATTGTGTTTCTATATACTAGTAACTACCAGCTGATCTAAAACACGTCCTCCTTATGCTTTTCACTCTAGGATAGGATGACGTAACATGATATGAATTGTCAAGTTTTCAAAGTGAACTGACGGGCGTTGTCTTCAAGGTCAAAATAGCGACATAAATAAACTTGTGATATCGGAAGCTAAAATTGATGATTGAAGTGGCCATATGGATGAAGATTGGGGATTTAGTTTGGATTTTTAATTTATGAAAGTTTCATCAAAAATCAATGTAACACAACATTGACAAAGTCTGTGTTTGTAACTCAATAAACTGCAAAAAGCTAAAAGATGTGTACAAAGATTGTTATTGTACGTACGATAACAAGCATTTTATACTTTTGTTAATCTTTTGCAATTTATTGATTTACAAATAAAGACTTGCTATTTTTTTGTTCCATATACAAAATAAATACCCAATCCTCATTCATATGACCACTTTGAGTTCACAAAATGGTATACATAACCCAGGCCCGGCAAACATAGCACCTGCGGGCTCCGTGTGAGTAATCGTCCCCGACTTTTCGAGTCATTACTCCAGGAGTCCCCCAAAATCGCACTCGTCTTGTGAGTGAGACACGGCTGGGTGATACAGCCTACCCATCGAGTCTGTAGAACACGCACCCTAGGTCACAGAAAAATCCCCTGTTTCCAGTGGGATTCGAACCCGTGACCTCCCGACTGCTATTCCTGTGCGCTAACCACTACGCTACAGGGAGCCGGTCATCACATATCACACATTTATTTTAACATTAGAAATTGCAATGTCATATGATTGGACCTGTCCTTTTATATGACTGTTATGACTTTGGTCTAGGTCTTCCAGAAATTAACCTAGCGTGTTTTTTATTATTATTCTTTTAACGTATCTGTAACGGCATTATTAAGTGGTTCAAATCAACCGCGCAAAATATTCTGTTACTGTTCTATAATTTGTTAAAGCTTGAAAGAAGTGTTAACTTCAAACTCGTAATTGTGATGTTGAAGATGTGAAACAGTTGAGGTGATAAAGTAGAAAGCGCCTTCATAGATTTCCAGCAATTTCAGAAGTGTTAGGCTTTAGCTCATGGAAGGGGTTAACGCCAAAACGTCAGCTATCTGTCACTTTTACATTATATTTCAGCAAAATTGTTTTTCTATCCTATTTACATCATGCTGTTTTCAAATGAAAACGCAATCATTGCAATCATTGTATTGCGTTTGCACCCAAAGTCTCCATGAACACATGCACATAAAAAGCTATTGAACTTGAAGTATGCCTTCTGTAAGGGCAATTCTTTAGTTTTTTGTTCCTTCACACAATAATCATTGGAATGCATGAGAACATAAATGCGATCAGTTATATTTGAAATGGGTACCACATTTTCTTGAATTTGAAGAGTGCATATGTAATATATAGCCTAATTATTGAAAATAATTAGTTATGCAAATGAGTCATTAAAACTTAAAGCTATATCAACATCGTTGAAAATATTCTGCAAACGACACACTAAAACTTTGTAAGCCATGTGCCCTTTCTTATCTTTGAAGCATGTGCCAAATTGCTTTAAATTTGAAGTCATTTAATTATGTAAATGTGTCATTTAAATTACAAAAACTAAAACACAAACAGGCAAACGCAAACACAGAGAGACAGACACTCACACATATATACACACAGACTGTTCATCCGTAATATATTGTTATAACCTTCCTTACAAAAGGTAAAACAATATTTAAAAAAAACAACTGTTACAATAAAAACCAGCATTTACCAGCGAGAATGCATAAAATTGAAAATCACGAAAGTATGATTAAAATGAACTATAGCACAGCAGTGGTAATGGAAACGAATGAGAACAAAGCTTGCATAACTCTAACAAATTCAGAGTAAATTTGATGACTTTGCACAACAATTTTTTATGAAATCTGTCTACATTTGACTACTTGTGGCATGGATCATGTCCAAAATCTAATCAGTTCTTCATCTTAGGGTAGGGAGCATGTCTACCAGTTTTCTTTTGAATTGAGCCAATGAAAATGATGACACAGTCAGTCAGACAGACAGACAGACAGACAGACAGACAGATACAAACACACCCAGACAGACACACACACATACATACATACATACATACATACATACAAATATCCTCTCCCTAAATATAAGCTTCCTTTATCAAATCAGTAATTGGGTCAGAACAGTGATTTTTGTAGTTGCCAAGAGGTGCCCGCCGTTTGCCGCGTAAAATTGAACATAGGTGGTCAGCCTGGAAACTTTCAAAACAATTTATAGTCGACTAGTACTATTGAGACTAATTACTTTTGATGTTGTATCATTTGAACCAATTAAGCCGGGTGATCCATAATATATATATCGACACATTTCACCGAAAGCGTTGTCCAATGTCTTAATGTTTTCCTTGGTAAACTGTGGTTCATTTGGGTTTGCTTTGCGATATAGCCTCATGTAAACATGCACAGTGAAATGACCTTCTCTCCAATTATATGTGCCATTAAATAGTTGTCTATATCTGCCATAAGCCGGCTTTATCATGCTATCAGGTTCGATATGCAATAGGGTTATGTTTTCCTTTGCCAATTTATTCTGCTTGCTGACTGAGTTACAAGACCAACATTTGCTGTTATAGTGTTTATAGCTGTTGTAAAAGATTTTCAGAAATGTCGCGTTTTTATTAGCAAGAATTATGCCGTTTGACATAGTACTTTGATATTCTCTGCCTACAACATAGTCATAATAGCGTAGAGGGTCTAAAGATGCTAAAACAAACAAGTCTAAGTCAAAATAAACACCTCCCCAACGCATCAAAATCTGTAGTCTCGCAAAATCAGCAGCATGCTCTGGCCATTTAGTTGAAATCTTCTTCCCAAAAACCTCTGTAGGCATTGCCATGTAATGGATTATTAATGGAGGAATAAGGTTTTTTGCCTCCTGCCACCATTCGCCCTCAGGTTGGCAGTCTGTGTGGAATAACATTTTATCTGCCTGCATAACCCTGTGTACACTCAGCATGCTGATAAGATTTTCAAAACGAAATGGACGACAAGTAAACCAGATGAAATGTGCTATGTTGGGTACCACAAAGTGGTCATGAGGTTGTAGGTAACCGAACAGTTCTCCTTGTTTCTTGGAAGATCCGGTAACATTGTGTAGGCCAATAACAGGCTCGCTTGACCTTGAATTTGGTAGGTAATTAACAGATTTGTTCAACCTTGAATTGCGAAGGTCAAACACAAATACCTCGTTTGACCTTGAATTGTGTAGGTCAATAACAAATTCATTTGACCTTAACTTGTGTATGTCAAAAAGAGGCTTGTGTGCATTTCCCTTTAGAGAAGTTGGTTGTTTCTGAAACATACAAGAGAGAGAAAATACAATCTAAACACAGAACAAAAATTTTAAGAATATTTGGTTAAAGAGATTGGTAATACTTGTAGCCCAAAAAGGTTTAATTTGAATGTTATATTTTTGATAGTTATCAGAATTTATAAAAATACAAATTTTTAATGTAAGAGTAAGTTACTAAGGATAATAGAAGTAATGATATTACTGAACAAAGGAAATCATCCTTAGTTTGATACTGCTGTAACTATGAGTTGAGATGGTGCTTTGTTATTATCAGTGTATGTACCTAATGCTATGAAATTTGAAGTTTATATTCTAAATATAGTGCCTAATTGTCTTAAATTATTAATCATGCAAAATCAAATCAAATCAAATCAAATCAAAAGCTACATCAATAAGATTTATATAGTACACGTGTGTTGTGCAGCTTCAATATGTATCATATGATGTGAAATATGAAGCCTGTATTCTTAATTCGTAATTCCTAAGATATTGTACTAAACATCATTAATAATAATCAATATAATGCAAACGACTCACTCATTAAAACGAAAATCTACAAGCTTTACATGACAAATACATTTTGCTCTCGCCGACATGTGCATAAATTATGTGGGATTTGAAGCTTGTATTATTAAGATGTTGCCTAATTACAAAAATATAAACAACTAATAATTATAAAAAGTAATTAACTGAATAATTAACTACTGAAACAAACAACTACAGCAACAACCTGTATCAGATACGTGAGTTTTAAGTATGATTGGTATATGTACCAATTATATAGAATTTAAAAGATCATATTCCTAAGCTTATTATGCAAATGATATCAATATTCATGATGAGATGTGAAGATTGCTTGTTATTTGAAAACAATCATGTGAAACGATACATATCTGAATTTTGGTTTAAGCATTCAAATCCAATATTACATATCAATGTACAGTAGAAAGATTAACTTACAAATAGATCGATTAAATTATAAAATGTCACGTGTATAAATATCACAGACATTATAGCCAGGAGTAATCCGGTGAGAATGACTGTCTTCATTTTTTTCCTCCGGCCGAAAATATTTAGTGCAACACCTCGTATATATAGACAAGGTAGGTACCACCAATGCTTTACACGTAATTGATAGATAAACCCACATCGTCGCATTGGACCAGTTGACTCATTTGCGTACATCGTCCAGATGTGTAGCCCTTGCCTAGTGAAAAGTTAGAAGCAAATTCATTAACCTTTAGTAATATATCAAATTGATTGACAGGGTCCCTGTCAGATAACATGGTCACCGATTCGGTAAGGGTAAAAGCAATAAAAGGTTCAGGCAATGCTACAACTGTGCTGTTCACATATTGGTAGTACATAACGACCTGCAAAGCTGAATGTCTCCCATAAGGGCAATGCATAATAGTTGTTTTGTTCTTACACACATTAATTGTCGTAAGGCAAAATTTTGAGCTCTGGCTATTACACATGATATACCCGTTAATTAGCAAATTAGTTATACCAAATTATGTATTATGACACTTGAAGTTTGCTACTTGAGATATTGCCCAATTACCTAGAATCATAAAGAATTAAGATAGCTACAAGCTTTATAGGACACATGGACTTTGTTATTATCAATGCAACCAAAGTATATGAAATTATAAGCTTGCATTCTTTAGATATTAATTTAATCAATCAATCAATCAATCAATCAATCAAGCAATCAATCAAAACAGTTTTATAGGGCCACAATCCAGTATGACGTAATGTTATATGGCGCTAAACAGGAGCAATAGTAGCTCTGGATGTATGCGCTACGATGTTCGACACGTCTTTCCATCTCGTGTCGAACATCGTAGCGCATACATCCAGAGCTAGAACAATAGTAGATCACTGTAAAAAGTTAGAAATTGCCTAATTACTGAAAATCTTTAATCATGCAAATGACTGATTACAATAATTGAAAACTACGTTAACAAAATATATCAAACATGTGTGTTGTATTCATTCGTGCATGCATGTACCAAATTATATTGAATTTCTATAATTTTTTTACTAAGCAAAGTAAACTTTTGCATGCACCTATAGCTAGTTGCTTTACAATATGTTGAATGATTTATACCACACCAGCACACCGGATTTACACCAAACGTAGACAGTGTACTGTCAATAGAAATTGATAACTGGCCGGACTGCATGGTCAGTAACCTTTAACCTTTATGGCCCGGATATAGGTTTTGAAGTTGTGAGGCGGAAGGGCTAGACTTTAGGAAGGCCAGTAAGCCATACAAACGGTCTGCAAAACCCGGGCCATAAAGGTTTTGTCATATACCTATTTAATTGCTAAAATACGTTTGCAATAGATAATTTGGATATTTTAGAGTTAGTAAGAGACATTACACTGATAATAAATCGTCTATCATTGTAAATCTCGACGTATGCCAAGGCCTCATCACATGCGCACTGGCGGATTGAGTATATTCAGTATTTTCATATCGCGAGCTCCTTGCAATTATTCACGATATAATAATTTATGTACGTGTGCGCACATATGCATCGTTCGAGTTGCACGAAACACACAAACACAGCCGCAAATGCGCACAATAAACGGAGGACACGCAGCACAAAATTACTGATAAGATGGTTTAAATATTTGGCATTTAATATCAGTTATGATAATTTGACTGTGCAACAGATGTTTCGGAAAAATGACCTTTTAACTTGTATACAGTTGAAATGAGTACCTGCCATAATGGACGGTATGCATGCACGCATGTCACCATTCAATAACAACAAAAATCTAATTAAAATCATCGTTAAATCGGGCTTGATACAGGTTTTTGGAACAAAATAATGGTCAAAACTCACAAATTGGAAACACTATTCTTCATCAGTCGCTGACTATTGTCCGATTCTAGTAATAAAGGTACACATCCTCTGAGTCTTGTTCTAAATGTTTGACACAGTAATTGAGTAGGCCTACGGTAAGAGCAGACCGGCTATCGTCGGCTCCGCTATGTGTGCATCGTTGATCACATCCAAAGCTTCATTAATGTTGCCACAATCGCCAAATAGAATACTCTTTAAATTTAGGAAGAATTTCCTGGAGCCAAAGTTGAATATCGTCGACTTCCACCATCACTGCATACATGTACAGGACGGGGGACGCCAACGAGTTGTGTAACACGCATAGCAACGCGCATTGCAGAGGAGGCTGGAAGGGTGCAGAGCCTGATGAGTAAAATCAACTGTGAAAGCTCATATTATTACACAGTGAGCGCCTCCATTGTGTCACAGACATCTTCTTAATTACCTGTCTGTGATTGTGTACACTTCGATCGTGTGCAGATCGTGTGGTACGTTTACAATGGTGGCTGGCTCAGTGTTCACCAGCCGTATATTGGGCCATTTTCAACTCGCCGTAAGTTTCACAACAATTCATATACTATAAAAGCGAAAATCTCGACTGATATTTCTCCCTCCGTGCTAGAAGAATCAATTTGTGGAATTATTGATAGGAATACTTTGATTATTCGATATTCGGCGATTTCGTGAAGAATACTTGACCTCGCCGAGGTCGTAAATTTCGGCCCGTTTTTTTGCCCATTTCTTGTTTCGCCAAAAATTTACAAATTTTGCAAAGTAGATGAATTATTGTACACGTTTAAATGGCTATAGTTAGAAATAGACAAGGTCTGTCTGTCTCAAGATTTTCGGTAGAAAGCGGATGATCCAACCCGGAGTCGATGGTGACCTCCTTTTACAAGTGATGTGACGTGACAATGCGAGCTTCTCACAACTTGCTCAACTACTACAGTAATTAAAATCTCCGTTCACAGTCACCTAATTTCACCATTGATCCTACACGAAAGGGTCTATGATTTCACACATGTTTGAGATATTTCCCAGTAACATGTAACTTGCAAATTCGATATCACCCTGAAATCATGTGCAATAGTGACACCAGAAGGAAGGCAACTAGCGTAAGCAGGTAGTATTTTTGAGTGCAGTGTCCTGAGTTCAGCACCTCAACTTTATTCAGTGTAGCTGATTAAAACGTTAGATGTCTACCTTCCAAAATACAAACATTTGCTCAAAAAATAAATAAACACAACTACAACAAGACTTCGGCCTTTGTTTTATCAAGTTAATTATTGCCACAAATTGTGCGAATCTCTCAGTTTCGCATATTTTAATCCGTCATGGTTTTTCTCTTGTCTGGCGACATACATGTAGCAAAATGTTCTCAGGCTACGTACATTGTGGTAACGTATGATGAGGTACTTTTGATCATATAAGCATTGCGAAATATTATATAACTATCAAGGTAGATATACTATATGTAAAGTTGAGCTGGAATGGCGAGATTTGTAGATACAGACATATGTCATTTTGATATTTTAAGTGACTGGCATGAAAGCTACATGAAGGGGGAAATATGCACTACATGGATCCGTAATATGAGTGTTTTCTGAATATATTAAAGCTTAGACATAAAATAGGCCTTGGAGGTCTCAATTGCCTATCATACAAATTTGTAATACGCGATGTTGTTGTACATTAATTTGTTTGAACAATTATTTTCAAGGTGGAAGCTAAATTCCATGTGGCCACATCAGTCATATAGCTATCCTCAGGGGGTACGAAAGGGGTTGTGTTAAATTACATTCAGGTCTTTTTTCACACAAGTCAAATTTATAGAAGTCAACACAGAGATGGTTTTATGCTTGAAAAATCAAAATGGATTAATATTGACTAAGTCTGTGTTTGTAACTCAATACATTGTACAAAAAGCTAAACAATATCTGAAAATATACAATAGCAAAGATTTTGCACATTTTTTATTCTTTTTGCAGTTTATTGACTGATAAACAAGGACTTGACATGTATGGTGTAATATTCATTTTGAAGTACGAAGCCAGTATGAAATTATATTATGTTTTATAATTAAAAATTAAAAATATATAGCCAATCCTTACCCATGTGGTCACTTTAATTGAATCAAATTGAATTAAATAGAAATTTATTCCACCGGAGAAGAAAATATATACACAAACATTTCTGTTGAGGGCCATGGAAATGGTTCCCTAGGAAGTAATCAGATACTATGGACTAGACAGTCAAATAATTAAGACATTTTGGACGTGTATGTAAAATAAGATTATGTAACAAACATAAGCTGTTACTTATGTACAGAAATAAAATTACAGTGGCAAATTGAAAAGAGACAAACGATAAATGTTATTCCCTCAGAAGATGCTGCTAAGTTTGTCTTAAAGCTATGTCTATTGTGTATCATTCTTACTGTCATGGGCACAGAGTTCCAGGTTTTAATGGAGGCTAAATGCCTCAACATGCATCGTCTGGCTTTTTTCTCACGCATTAACTCAGGTGCTGAACAAATGACTCGCCACGATATAAAATAGCCAACACTGTCAAAAGGTGAGTTGTTTACTTGTCTGTGGTTGCAGACAAAAACTATTCAAACGTAAATAAAGAAGTGTTGGTGGAGAAGAATGTAATATATATTGTGACCTCGCTTTACACATCCCTACATCTTTCCACATTCCAGTAAGGGTCAAGGTGAGCACTACGAATACAAAGACGTGAGTGAAAACTTTTCAGATGCAAATACAGTGCTATAGCAACTCACAAATGCTATCATTTCATAGAGCCACTTCTTGCTTTGAATAAGATGTTTTGTCAATCTCGTGGTTTCCTCCCGAGCCAAACGTTTTCAAATGTTACTGACCCTGCAGTCCAGTGTATATTTATCGTTAACTACTTACACTGATCACACATTACACACACCCACACCCACACCCACACACAGTGTACATAGAGCAATACACAGCCAACAATATTACGAGGAGAACCAGCATGCTTGAGCAAACAATAACTATTGGTCCTTATGACGAACAACATTATCATCTGTGTTGGCAAACTGTAGTATTGAATTTAACTTTTGTTCCAAATACAACCCTGAACATTTCAAGTGCTTTTTACTGAATAGTGGATCAATCTGTTGACAAAGACTGAATTGTGTGGTCGTGTTTTAAAGAGAGGTTACATTCAATTCTATTCAAAGGATGTATTACGTTGTTAATCTTGGGTTCCTTCGTCAACCATTTTGTAAATTGAACTGATACGACATTGTCAGTGCAGTCGACGTCCGTCGACCGTGTCTAAGGTTATCACTTTTTTCAAATTTAATTGAACATTATAAATTTACGATCAGTTTATATATTACATTCAGTTTGTATCAACATGAGTCCGTACCTGTGTGACAGCTATACCGCTCAAAGTCTTACCTAGTGCCGAAGGTCATGTAAAAGAAGTACGGGTAACATTCACCTTTAGCAACTCCTACACCTTTAAATTATCTGTTTAGAACCCGAGGAACACCATTATACGGGGGTGATTTTACACAGTTGCCTGTAACATCTCTATCTTGTCGTACATTTCTATCTTAAATGGTCAGTATAAGTCTCAACAGCTTGGTTGCGAATACAATCCTGGAATCAGTCAGCAAAATTGTCTGTTTCCCTTCTTTACACAACTTACATTCGTAAATGAAACCTGTCGCCAAACTGATTTGATAATGACTATGTTTAAACTATTTGCACATTCAGAATAAACTCACCTTCGATCACTTCTACTGGAAGCAAAATATCTTCTCGCTTGTTGTCCCTGGGTCTGGAGATGTGTGCAATGTTTCACACATTCACAGGCCTCTGACTAGGGGTATGTCTGGTTATATGCTTATTACCTACAGCGATTGCGTGTGTATAAATACTTTGTTTGAATGTGACCTATTTAAAACTTTTCAGCATAGTGCAAGAGTCACGTGATATACACGGTTCAATTTCCCAAACAGTATGGAAGAAGTGTACACTGGCTGTTGAGGCACCCTGACATTTTACCACCAAAAAACGAGCAAAATGACCAGTACATAAAATATGTGTTAACAATAGTGTAGCCATATAAGACAAAGCACTACCCGATTCGTCGTTACTAGCGCTAAATTGCAATACGAAGTCAAAATATGTGTGTTCATTTCAGTTTGGTTTGGTGTATTTTAAACTCAGGGTAATCAATACACATGACAGACATCGACGAAAATGTGATTAACATACTATTGTTTTTGAAAATGGGAATTCTCCCTGTAATGTTTTGATTTTATATATTTTTACCACACAAGATTTCACCATGGAGGCAGACATTTGTGGTAGATTATGATTTTGTCAACTTTTAGTGTACTGCAATATTTGGGAATATTATGATAAGGAAACACATATAATAAGACATCACACACTTGTCACAATCGGGTGAACCTGATACGATCGTCACACGAAATGGTTTTGGACGAGTGCATAAATCGAATACATAAGCATTACATTTGGAGGCTTCAAAATTAGCATCTTGAAATAAATTAACATCGGTGTTGCGTCCGAAGATAACTTGATTTAGATTTCCGTTTTGGGCTACCAAATTCAATTGTCAGAGGTTTTTGAATAATTCATACTTTTTGAATTTAAATAATGAAGCAATGGTCCAAATAAGTACTTAAAAAGATGTTACCTATTCACGTAAACTTTGAGACAGGAAAATCATGACTAAAATGTTATTATAATGGAATATTGTCATGTCAACGTATACATTGGCGACTCAGTATCGGTGGACAATCTGCACAGGAGACGGGTTCAGTGCTCAGGTAAATTCAAAATATCCCTTAACTATTTTATGTCACATAAGATTTAAATATCCGTGGATGGACGTTAGTACGACTAGTAATTGCCCTACCAAATTTACTAAAGTCGCCAACTAAATTGCAGCTGTTTTGTGATACTGTGGCCACACTCATATTTGATAGTTTCTCGACCAATGCTCAAACCAATGAAAGTTTGACTTCTTACTATCAACGAGAGTTTATTTATTTATTTATGTATGTATGTATGTATGTATGTATGTATGTGTGTGTGTGTGTGTGTGTGTTTGTTTGTTTGTTTGTTTGTTTGTTTGTTTGTTTGTTTGTTTGTTTGTTTGTTTGTTTGTTTGTTTGTTTGTTTGTTTGTTTGTATATTTATTCATTTACTACTAACTTTATAGAAAAAATGTAGTCATTGTAATGGCAATGCTAATGACTGTCTCAAAATACGGATAACACGATCAATAGATGCTGCTATGAAGTGAAGAAAATTTTCAACTTTTTTATGAACATTGTCTATCACCAAACATTTAATGTAAATAGTACATATGTTTAGCGTGCTTGGCTGTTCTGAGGTAAGCAGGAATGTAACGACATATCGTCTTATTGTGTCTCTGTTTTATTGACAGTACCATTGTCGAACTTTGTAGAAAGCTAAAGGAATGTACGTATGTACTATAAGATGTTTGTATTCATGTGTCTTTGTATATTTCAGCAATGTAGGTCAGATACACGTCAGATATTTCACGTGCTGACTCAAATTATTTTTTGTATTAAATTGTAATTCTACAAAGTATAAAGCTGTTTCTCTGTCTATTACTCCAAAGCAATGAGGTATTTTTTGTATATTACATTTGATGCAGGTACTATGTCTAATTTTGCAATTATGGTGGTTTGTTGCCATGACAACTGATGTTTATGACTATTTTTTAAAGTCAAGTATAACATAATATGTTACCTGACATATGGTGGTTTGTTCAAAACATGTCACGGGAATATATTTTAGCAAAACATTGTTTAAGCCTACTTGGTTTGTTTCCATGGAAACATCTATCCTGTTTTAGATATTTTTTGTTACCATGGACACGCCTACACACATGGTAGAAGCAAGGATAATTTTGTTTTATGTCCAATTTTGCAAAAATCAACATAACGTGGTGATTTTGTTACCTTGGCAACTGATTTCCATAAAATGGTGACTTTTTTGAACTCAGCATAACAAACTACTTCACTTTCGGTGGACAATATGCAAATAAACCTGATTATTATTAAATTCAATAACGTTATTTGTCAGCAGAAAATATTGCACAAACAACATTTTAAGCTTCCTGTTTGTTTCCATGTTTCATACTATTCAAATAAACTCGATTATTATGAAAGTTATCATTATAATTATTATTAATTTAAAAAAAATATCATGGCTTCCTATTTGCTTGGAAAATCAATGTTGATTAACATTGACTGAGTCTGTGTTTCTAACTCAATACATTGTAAAAAGCTAAATAATGTGTAAAAGGCTTTTCATTGTAAATACAATAACAAAGATTATACACATTTATTAATCTTTTGCAGTTTATTGACTGACAAACACATTCATTTTCAAGCAGGAAGCCATTATGAAATTGTTTTATAATTAGAATTCCAAAATAAATAGCCATTCCTCATCCATATGGTCACTTTATTTGAATTAAATTGAATTGAAATTTATTCCACCGGAGAAGAAAAATATATACACAAACTTTGAAAACAACAGAAAGAACATTTCTGGTGAGGGCCATGTAAATAGTTCCCTAGGAAGTAATCAGAGACTATGGACTAGACAGTCAAATAATTAAGACAATTAGGGCGGGTACGCAACCACAGAATAGTAAAATAAGAACAGACAAAAACATAAGCTCTTACATACAGAAATAAAATTACAGTGTCAAATTGAAAAGAGACAAAAGATAAACATTTTCCCCTCAGAACATACTGCGCTGTGAGTTTGTCTTATTAGCTCCGCTGTCAGCGAAAGCTGAAAGCGTAGCTTTAGGTATAGGTGGGTATTGAGGTATAGAGAGTAGAGTGAATCATAGGTGTCCGTCAAACTTTTATATTTTTACTATCTATTCCGAAAGTGACTGTCGGAATTCTTCGATATTTGGTGTGCATGTTCCCTGGGGGGAGGCTATTCAGATTTGTTCATGCCAAGTTGATCTGTGCCATTTTCAATTTTTTATGATTTTTTTTCATAAAATGTCATTTTCATCAACTCCTTGAAAACCTCTTATTAGATTGCTTTGATATCTGGCGTGTTGATGCGCAGGGGGTAGCTTACTCAGATTTGTTAATTTCAAGTCAGCACATCCTCATTTTTATTTTTTATGATTTTTTTTTGTAATTTGAAGAAAAAAAAATGAATATGTTAATGAGCATAATGACCGACGCCATATTGGAAATCAGTCGACGAGACTTTAAGTAAACTGCCACTTTTCAAAAGACACTATTGACGTCAAACAAGCAATGTAATATGTGCTATAGTCATAATTCTACGCATTGGGCGCCCAAATGGCAAGCGTTTGTTCGAAACAGGGTTGTAAACTTCAAATCCAATTCTGCACCCTTCTACATAATCAGCCTGTCCGCAACATCCTCATTTGCATACTCTATCCTGATTCGACCAGAAGCTGAAGTGACCTCATTCGACCGAGCGATTTTCTACATCTTGAGTATCAACACAGGACGTTCTTGGTACTCACTAAAATCACACTTCAGACCCACTATAAAAGTGTGATGTTTTCAGATAACATGTAACTTGTGGTTAATTCTATATTGTCGTGCAATTTGGAATGACAGTGAACCAGAATTCAGACAACTTGCGTAAGGAAGGGCATGCCAGGCATGCGGTTGAAGTTATGGCCGACAGTTCACACATGTAAAGTTAAACGACATGAACGTGTCTTGCCTTTCCAAAATGCAAATATTTGGCAAGTAAAAATAATTAAAATAATTACAACTTTAATTTGGCTTCAGACTTTGCATTATGTTTTGCGTATCTTTCCCCGTTTTACATGTAAATCCGAAAAGGTTCTCTCTCATCATGTCATCAGTGTCAGTGATCATACCGCGCGGGGTAGTCCTCGGGTGCACGAGTCTGTATTACTGACTTGACTCTAAACACCGGAGGAGGAGGGACAATTGTCAGAATCCTGTTGTCCCGAATTCCTCCGTATGCAAGCAGGACTACGCGCGGGGCTGCTTTGAGTACGAGCGAAGTGAGGCATGTTGAGGTATTTTGTTGAGAATTATAAATATTGCGAAATGTCAAGTACAAGGTTTAAATACAATGGAATGATGAAAAAAATGGCAGAGTCTGCTGACAGGCGCCGGTCACAAGAAACACTGTGAATTAAAATATCAGACGATGTATGTATTAATCGCCGACAATCCACCCGTATGCACGAGGGACTAACCCGGAAGCAAGTCGTCAGCCATACGTTACAGTGGTAACATCGTCCGAGAAATCGCTGCGTTCAGAGTGTCATTATTCACAGAATTGTTGTTTTCGAGTGAAAACCCGTCTTGAATTGTACAACTCTAACAAATGAAGACATGTCAAGTTATATTTTGAAAGTTGTATCGCTAATTTGAGACGATTTTCTCACGTACTATAGTACTATCGAGGCTTACTTGGAAGTAGTAGGACCTTACTCCAGTTCATCGGGAAGTTTAGCCAGTCCGATAATTCTTTCTGGTTTAGTTTACAACACTTTTGATCACGCAGATTTTGTTGTTGTGATGAAAAGAAATAAAAAAAAGATCATTTCAACCATTTCGTTGTGTTTTCTTTGTGAAAGGTAACCGAACACGAACGAGTGTTACCACTGTAACGTATGGCTGAGAATGACTCTCTTCCGGGTACTTGAGATTGTCGCCGTATGGAAACTAAGATGGCGATTAATACATTTCTTCCCTATATATATCTACCACAACTAGTACAAGTTGAATGTTGTTGACTTTGTAAATTTGTTAGAAAATTGAAATTCAAATTGCCTCAAAATTATTTTAGATCCCTAGTTTATTTTATTCATCATTAAAATTTTCCAGGGTTACAGCTGTAAGACACTGGAATTATTTATAGCCAACCTCAAAATCCCCTTTTTTTATTTTTCTTGTGTGCATTTCCCAGTCATTTTTTTCTGAGATTTTGTGCAATTTTTTATAACAGTAGATTTTTTGTTATAAAATGGTGACTATGGTATAAAAGTACAATACATTACCAACTTCTGTGTAAAATGTGTTTTATAGTGAGACATCATATGAAACCACTAACCACTTTATTGCATCGCTAAAACAAAACTGCATAGTGAAGAGCTGAAGACCTGAACCACTTCTACATGTCACCAAAATAAAAAATTAAATTAAAAAAAAACAACAGCGGAGCTATTCTGACCGATAGGTCGCTTGTTAGCTATATATGTCTATTGTTTATCGTTTTTACTGTCCCCGGCCCAGAGTTTAACCCCGGTGATGAACTAATGACCCTCCACGATATAAATTAGCCAACATTGTAAAGAAGTGAGTTGCAGACAGAAACTATTCAAACGTTTTGTGAATAAAGAAGTCAGAGGAGGCTGGAAGGGGTGCAGAGCATGATGGGTAAAAATAACTGCGAAAGCTCATTACGCAGTGAGCCTCCATTGTGTACGCTTGTGAACGTACGTTTACAATGGTGGCTGGCTCAGTGGTCACCAGCCGTACGCGTAGTTTGGGGCATCAACTCGCCGTAACTTTCACAATAATTCATCATATTGGATACTATAAAAGCGAACATTTCGACTGATATTTCTCCCTCCGTGCTAGTAGAATCGATTTTGGAATTATTGATAGGAATACTGTGATTTTTCGTGAAGAATACTTGACCCCGCCGAGGTCGTCACATTTCGGTCCGGTTTTTCGCCCGTTTGTAGTTTCGCCCAAAATTTACAAAATTTTGCAAAAGAGATGGATTCTTGTGTACTTTTAAATGGATATAGTTAGAAATAGACAAGGTCTACTCAAGATTTGCGGTAGAAAGTGGGTGATCCGCCCCGGAATCGAAGGTGACCTCCATTGACAAGTGATGTGACGTGACAATGCAAACAGGCGAGTTTCTCACAACTTGCTCAACTACTACCGTGCACACCCAATTTCATCATTGACCCTACACGAAAGGGTATATGATTTCGCACATGTTTGAGATATTTTCAAGTAACATGTAACTTGCAAATTCGATATCACCCTGCAATCGTGTGTAATAGTGACACCAGAATGAAGGCAACTCGGGTAAGCAGGTCGTATTTTTGAGTGCAGTGTCCGCAGTACAGCTCCTCAACTTTATTCAGTCTAGCTGACTAAAACGTTAGATGTCTACCTTCCAAAATACAAACATTTGCTCAAAAAAAATAAAAAAAATAAATAAATAAATAAATAAATAAATAAATAAATAAATAAATAAATAAATACAACTACAACAAGACTTCGGCCTTTGTATTATAAAGTTATATATTACCACACATTGTGCGAGTCTCTCAGTTTCGCATATTTTAATCCGACATGGTTTTGCTCGTCTGGCAACATACATGTAGCAAAATGTGTTCAGGCTACGCAAATTGTGGTAATGTATGATGAGTATTTTTGATCATATAAGCATTGCGAAATATTATATAACTAGCAAGGTAGATGTAATATATGTAATTTTGAGCTGGAATGGCGAGATTTGATATTTTGAGTGACTGGCATGAAAGCCATGTGAAGAGGAAAATATTCACTATGTGGATCCGTAATACGAGTGCTTTCTGAACATATTAAAGCGTTGACATAAAATAGGCCTTGGAGGTCTCAATTGTTTATCATACAAATTTGTAATACATGACGTTGTTGTACATCAAGTTTTTTAACAATTAGTTTGTAAGATGTAAGCTAAATTATTTCTTTAGCTATCATCAGGGGGTAGGAAAGGGATTTACGTTAAATTACATTCAGGTCTTTTTCTCACAAGCAAGACACATTTATAGAAGGCAACACAGAGATGGTTTAATACGAGACAAAATGTAACATGAAGAACAGAAGAAAATCCAGATTTGGCACAGCAAATCGACTAGCGATAGAGACGAATCTGAAAATAAACAGAAAAATGTCTTGATAAGAGTGAAAAGGACAAAATGTTAAGGATACAAGAGGAAATGCTGACAATTGGATTAGTGTTACGTTTAACGATCAATGCACAACACGAGAGTGTCAATAAACACGTCCGGCCAGCAAGTGTAGGACATGTACAGCCGTCAATGGCCAAGCCACTTTGCGTGTTATATGCAAGCACAATGGGTCGCCATCTTGAAAACATCGAAATTCAACAAAAAGTAGTGACAATTTACGCACATTATAAAGTGGGGTATTGGGAAGATCCCTGCATGAAATTCATGACGGTAATTAATAGAAAAGTGACAAAAGCATACATAAAAACATAATTTTGTGTTAAAACGTCCGAGGTGAAAAACCCGGAAATGTAGATATCGATAACATTGACTTGTCGGGTACCAAAGTTTGTGTTCGTTTTAGCATGGATGTATTAGTCTCACTAATACATCCATGGTTTTAGATACACTAAACATACCGAAAACACGATTTCGATGTTGCATGACACTTGTAATGGTCATTTTAAAAAATAGTGATCGTCTGAACGAAAGACTAATGACGCAAATGGGAATAAAACGGATAAAAGAATGAGGTACTCACCGAGGTCATCAGCGTATGCTCTATCGCGAAACGGTCACATGGGTGTCACGTGAGACCCTTCCAGCCTCCTCTGAAAGAAGTGTAGAGAAGAATGCAATATATAGTGTGACCTGAATTGAAACGTCCTTTCATATTTCTGAGTAAGATCAAAATGTCAAAAGGCGAATAAAATAAAAAACTTCAGTGGAAACATTTCATATGCAAATGCAGTGCTACACCAACTCACAATGTACGAATCAAACTCTGCCAATGATTATACATGTTAGTCATGTTTCAGTATATGTAGTAGAATATAACACAGTAACTTCTTTATGTAACAAAAGTGACGAAAAATGGCTAAAAAGACTCAAACTATATCCCTTTAATATTCCATTCATGAGAAATAAAACTGCACGCTACCATTTGAGAGCCACTTCCTGCATTGAAATAGGAATGATGTTTTGTCAGTCTCATGGCTTCCACACGGGCACGGGCCAGTGATTTTTAAATGTTGCAGTCCGTGCAGTCCAGGTAATTTTCGTTAACCTCTTACACTGAACATATATCATGCACACAGTGTACATTTAACGACACACAGCCGACAATATTACGAGGAGAACCAGTATGCTTGAGCAAACAATAACTATTGGTCCTTATAACGAACAACATTAATTTCCCAAACTGGTTGTAACTCGTTCTGACTTGATTTTCAGCGGTCAATAGAATATGGTCATGGATAGGATGTTCAAATTGAAATTCATCTGTTTTGGTAAACCATAGGATTGAATTTACCTTTTGTTTAAAAACGCAACTTTGAAAATTTCACGTGTACTAAATAGTTGGTCAATCCGTTGACCAAAACTGAATTGTGTAGTCGAAAATTTCAGGTAAAACTTTCAAAGTTGCAATTGTGTTTTGAAAAAAAAAGTTAAATTCAATACCATGGATAGGATGTATAATATTGTTAACATTGCATTACTTCGTCAACCATTTTGTAAATGGAACTGATACGACATTGCTTCACTTAGTGATTGTCTACCATTTTTATATCACTTTTCGTTTTAAATTTACGTCAATTTCCTTCCTGACAATGATAGTTAAATGACTTTAATGAATTTTCCAGACACGTACCCTTGCATCTGCAGTTTGCACAATTTCATCGAATTCTCCCAGTTTCTTTTCTGTATAACAACGCTCAAAATCTTACCCTGTGTCAAAGGTCATGTAAAAGAAGTACGGGTAACATTCACCTTAGCAACTCCCGTACCTTTAAATTATCTGTATAGAACCCTAGGAACACCATTACATGGGGGTGATTTTACACGGTTGTCTATAAAATGTTATCTTGCCTTAAATATAATAGATTTTTAGATACACGTTAGATACGTGTACGCCTACTGGCGGAGCATTATCGTGTAGGCGTACACGTAATGACACATACAAAGTTGGGTGTAGTTATATATTCTGAACACAACCGTGAAAAACATTGGAATGTGAACGCGTGCACGTTGACATCTTCTGTCCAGAAGGCCAACACATGCCTTTGTTTTCTAAATTTGTCCGTATTTTTGCCATTTTACCTCCAACTACCCAAACCAAAAACCGAACAAGTTGTTTAAAGTCATGTTTCAGAACTTTGATACAAAAATACGACATTTAATAGAAGAAAAATGACGAAACCTTAACACGTATTTACAGTTACGTGTAGACCGCCACTTTGACGTAGCATCGTTTGATACAGAACGCCTAGGTTGCTTCGAATGACGTGACTATGACGCTACACGTATGGAACACACGTAAATACTCGTATCTAAACCTCTCTATTAACTATCTTTATGGTTCGTATAATTAAGTCCCCACAACTTCTTTTTGGTTTGAGGAAAAATTATGTTGGTTGTAAATATATAATGCTGGAATCAGTCATCAAAATTCTCTGTTTCCCTTCATTACACAACTTACATTAGTAAACGAAACCTGTCGCCAAACTAATTTTGAAAACGACTGTTTAAAATAGTTGCACATTCAGAATAAACTCTCCTTCTATCACTTCTTCTCGAAGCAAAATGTCTTCTTGTCTGATGTCCCTGGGTTTGGAGATGTGTGCAATGCTTTACACTTTCACAGGTCACTGACTAAGGTTACGTACTTTTATGAATTGTCTTAAGGAAGAGAACACATGAATGGCGCTATTATAGAAGTGACAGTCCGCCTGTTACTATTTAAAACATTGTACCATAGTACAAGAGTCACGTCATATACGCGATTCAATTTCCCAAGCACGGCAGTCACAGAGGACACTAGGCAAAAGGTTCTACGAGATAGACATTTTCTCATAGCTTTCAAAGAATTGTGTTAGAAAAACGTTTCTGAGGGGGGGGGGGGTGCCTTACATAGTTTCTCTTCCTATACATATAAACAGAAAAAAATGTTATCTTCTGAATTCTAATCAATATATTGTAATTATTGTCGTTATATATCCGGGTATTACCATCGTTATCCGCATACCACAACCTGTTCTTATTCATGACATATTCTTGATCAAGAGGGTGTACATGGAAGACATACATTAACATCCGATTTTACCTGTAGTATACCTGTCACCTTATAATGAAAATACTTACCAACCGTGTTCATATTGCAGTACTCATAATTGGGTAAACAGAAAGGAATGACATTTTACTATTAATAGCATGATACGGAATATCTACCTCCTACCTTTATTTTCGGGTATGTGTCCTGGTTTACACATTTCATTTGGCGTACATGTACATACGTATCTGAGTTTGGAAGGATCGACTGCTGGTTGCGACAGAATAGCCGATTTGCAGCTACTGATTATGTCTGTAAGTATGGAAGAATGACATCATTCCATGGGATCACTTCATCTAATAGAAATGATATGCTCTACTGACTGAGTCTCGCAATACAGGCCCATAAGGCAAATGATGGGTGTTTTACCATCAAACTATCATGTTCATATTGAAAAAATACATCTCCAAATACTACCTATTTTCATTCATTCATTCATTCATTCATTCATTCATTCATTCATTCATTCATTCATTCATTCATTCATTCATTCATTCGTTTGTTCGTTCATTCGTTCATTCTATCAATCTCACTATCGGCATGTACTGTCAATCTATCTATCTATATATCTATCTATCTATCTATCTAT